>NC_141164.1:51207057-51409557 GCF_053477565.2 Lygodium microphyllum
CATTTCCCCATGTATGAGTGATGTCAAAGTCATAACTTGTAGTGTAGCCACCCACCTATGCTACTTAGGAGAGAGATTTGATTGTGTAAGGAAGTACTTAAGAATCCTATGATCACTCTTTAACCTTGAACTAATTGTGGTACAAGTAATGGTGCTAATATGGATTGCATAAAGTATAGCCAATATCTATTGGTCGCACACATTCATAGTCATCTCTTTATCTATAAGTTTGCAACTCTCAAAGACAATGATAGTATGGTCTTGTAGCAATACATCACCTATGACTCTACCACTAGCATCACACTATATAGTAAACTCCTTGGAGAAATCTAGGCATACTAAGATAGGAGCAAAAGTGAGAAATTCTTTCAACTGATTGAAGCATCTATCTATTAATGGCATCCCAAAAGAGAGCTTCCTTCTTGAATCTATCAATAAAAGGAGCTACTATAGTTTCATAATGCTTAATGAACCTATGGTAGAATGATGATGGACTAAGAATCCCTCTAAGAGAGGTAATGTTTGTAGGTGTTAGTTAATCCCTAACACACTGCATCTTTTTGGGGTCAGCTTGGACACCTTTCTCACTAATAATATGTCCTAATTACCCCACCTCTATCTTCATAAAAGAGAACTTTGTCTCCTTAGCAAAGAGTATGTGGTATGTTACCACATTAAATACTTTCCTCATATGTGAAATATGGTTCTCCAATAACCTAATGTAAATGAGTATATCATCGAAGAACACTAGAATAAATTTGAAGAGGAGAGGCTACAATATTTTGTTCATTAGACTCTAAAAAGTGGATGTTGATTAGCCCAAATGGCATCGCCAAGAAATGTAGAGTCCACGACCAGTCCTAAAGTCTATTTTCACCTCATCACCCTCTCTCATATGGATATGATAGTAACCTAATCTCAAGTCAATCTCTGTAAAGAACTTATCCCCCTTGAGCTCATCCAACAAATCATCCACTCTAGGAATAGGGTACATGTTCTTCACTGTGATCTTATTTAGATCTTTGTAATCTATACACATTTTGAAATATCCATCCTTCTTCTTTAAGTAACGAGACTAATGAAGCATATGATAAAGAACTAGGCTCAATGAAACTCATCTATAATAGCTCCTTGATTTTCTTGGGCAACTTCCTTGTGCTCACATTTGGATAATTTGTAGGATGGCTTATTGACTATCTTGGAGTGAGGCTCCAAATCAATAGGGTAATGAGTTGTTCTCTTAGGAGGTAGTGCTATAGGCACCTAAAGCAAATTCCTATACTCTTGAAGGAGAGTCTTCAATGCAAAATTATCAACTAAATCCTTGCACTAATCTACTACCTCTTTATTCAAGTGTAATAAGAAGATTCGAAAGTGCTTTTTATACTCCTTCTGAAGCTACTTTATGGTGATAAGCTAAAAATTATACTTTACTATGGATTTTCTATAAATTGATAGGTTGCCCATCAATGTCAAACTCCATGTATAACTACAAAAAATCCATAGTAATCCTACCCAAAGTCATCAGTCAATCACGCCCAAGTACGACATCTAATCGGCTACTTGAATCTTTATGGCTGCTATAAATTTGTGGGAAGACAAATCAACCTATCAAAAACAACTGACTTATTTACATAGCTAGATAAAAACATATTTCTCATGAATGGTACCCTTCATATGAAGTGTATTAGGGCTCCTAGAACCTATCCAAGCAACCATGGAGATAAAACAAAGTGTAGTGGCAACACTATATATAGAGCAGTCCCGCCTGGATCAAATGGTACATTCCCACCTTGGTCAAACAAAAAGCCATCTCTTGGGTCATAAGAAGCTTTGAATCCTCTTGTTTTATGATTCAAACAAATTTTGGCTTCTAAATATTTATGTTTACCCTTGTATTTTATGATTATAATGCATCAAGGTCTACCATTAAGCATTCTCAATTGTTCTTATGTACTTGGAGTATACATTTCCTCTTTTTTCTCTTATATATTACATTTCACATTTCCATGTGTCACACTAAATTCTTGCTTTTACTTTATTTTCAATGGGTTTAATTCATATAAGTAATGCTTTCTTTATAGTTGGAAGGAGGTAGGAGGACCAAGGAGTTGTTGGTTCCAGAACTATTCTAGATTTTATAACTCTCTAAAGATAGTAGCTCCTTGCTTTTTTTAAAAATATGTCATGTGTGTTTATGAGTGCATTAAAGATCGCATGAAAATTACATACGTAGCACATATGAAAATACAAAAAAAAAATCATGCTTGTTTTTGTTAAATAGATGCATATTTTGATGTGGGCCTTCGAATACATATTTAAGCATTCTTGTAGACATTCCCATAAGTTTTTTTTCCTAATGTAAAAAATGCATCAATGAGGTTGTTTGTACACCCACTCCCTTGTAGTGAGCTTGTGTCACTAAATAGACATTTTCTTTTTAAAAGATTAGTATTAGTATATAGCAATGCTTATATTGATACTAACAACGATGCCTCAAAAACCATCACTAACCACCTAACATCGCTACGAGTGTGTTTCCTTATTGTGAGAGGCTTACCTTACACTTCAAAAATAAAAATGCATTTTGAAGCACTTGTATGTATGTCACTTTGGAGTCCTAGTTGTCATTCACTATTTAATTTGAGTCTTACACTCATTCATATAGCTCACTCTATCAATGCTTATACTTGTGTTTGCATTTTCACATATGTCAATAGTACGGTGCTGATTTTGAGATCACAATCTCTTATGCATACCTATACTTGCATATTTTAATGTAAGACCAAATAAGGTTTTATTTTTATTTTTTAAATCTTATTCAATAAATATTTATTGTAAACATCATAGAAATAGCAAATGATGAGCCCACCATCTCTAAGGGCTAAAGAACATGCAACAAACATCAAATTCATAGAATCTTTGAGAGTGATAACAAGGATACATATGACCAATTTATTATCAACTTGGTAGCCCATGAATTTAAGCATCTTCAAGACACTTTTACGATACAACAATTTGATGTAGCCTTTCCCATGTCGAGGTCATGACTCTTGGAGATTAGGTGAATCATGGATTTACGTTATAATCATGGCAAAGACATTACCCCTAGACCTCTTGCAACAACTACTATTTGAAGAGAGGATGTAATTAAAGCATCAACTTTTGCAAATAAACAAAGGCAAAGCATAGTTTGAGGCAATAGTGAGCAAGGGTGAACAATAGAGCCAAGCAATGAAAATTCTAGCACATATAGATGCACATTTATGTCAAATAGATGCAAATCGAAATATCTTTCACTTGTTCTAAGTCTGGAGTAATAACCAATGATTTTAGATCAATACTCGTGGAAATTATCATTTATTTCTTTAGACCATCAAAGATGTTGTAGGAGCTATAATAACATCTAACATGCAAGATCCTAACTTGAATTATAATTGAGGCTTAAAGAATCATCAAAAAAGAACATGCAAAGCTTGGCAATCAAGATTTATCAAATGTTATCCAATATGAATTGGTTGATGACATTGAGCATGACCCACTTTCACTTAAAGAAGTTAAAAGGCAATGCTCAAATTGGTTTATGCAAGACATATTGTTTCATGTATCAAGTAGGGTAAGGGAGACTACACAATTTAAGATCTCTAACCTCTAGTATATGGGATTGACTAGTGTTCTCCTAGCCAAGTTCATTCAATAGAAAGAAGCTTCCCAAAAAACAACCAAGTGGCCATCTACTTTATGTAGCAATACTATGACCACTAGATTTTTGAAAAGCATGTGAGTTTGGATGAAAAGCCAGCTAATGTGGCATTGACTATGGGAAAAAGCTTATGTGGGAGCCAAGTATGAAGAGGGAAACTTGCACAACCACCAAGAAAGAGACTTGTTGTACTATGCTCTGAAGAACATGAGCACACCATGGAGATGGCAACAAAAGCAACACAATGCTACATTGGAACAAGAAAATGTTGAGCTCTGGCATCTAGTCTATGATTTATGAATGCATGAGTACAATCATAAATTAGCATATTTGCTAATTCACAAGAATCATGCTTAAATATGGCCAACAATAGCTTACTTGATAGATTCACAATGTCAAATTTTGAGAACTCATAAACACGTGACATCACATGTGGTTGTTGAGGTGACAATACAATGTTGTGAACATGGGGCATCATTTCAAAAGTATGGTTATTTATGTGATAATGCTACAATGTAAGAAAAACATGGTCATACATATTCAAAATTGGAACCAATTCATCGATCTCCTTTGTGTTAGAGCACTCTAAAGGTATCTCCCAATCCATTGCGTCATCACCCTATGATTCTTTCATAAGAGCCTCTATAGTTTGAAGTGTGATGAAAGCTATCTTTGCATCTTTTGTTGCAATCTTTGACGATGCATGAATTAATTGCACGTTACGAAACACATTCACTAAATTAGCTACACAGGTTGAATTCAAGCAATTATGTCCCTTAGTGTGGATAAAGTCAAAACTAGACCAATTATGCTCACAAGTATCACTAGAAGTTGCAATTGATATGACTCCAGTGGCAACATGTTGTAGCTCAACCACCTCTCCACCATATTCCTTCTAGCAATAGGTCCATTAACTTGTTTTATTGTATTAATGTGCAATGGATCAAAAAACATTTCCATGCTTTTCATATATGCCACACATTGGTGAAAAGCTTCTTTGCCTTGATCTCTTGATAACAATTGCAAGCATACTTTTTTGAAATTATCCATCACTTTATTGTTCACTACTTTACTATATAATCGATACTTGGGTCTCAAACAAAAGGTAGCTCTATATAATGGCATATGAAGTTGCCACCATCATTGTTTTGCAAGAGACACTATATTTGGCTTTTCTCTCTTGTTATGAGGTTTTGATGGCCTTCTGTAGAGCCTCTGTCTCTGTACTGTAACTGTACTGTAGTTGTTCTAGTGATGTACTGTGACTGTTCTATAGACCTTCTGTAGGTGTTCTGTAGAATGTATGTGTAACTTTGAAAAAGTTTTCTAATCTTTGGAAAGGATGAATATAAGTTCAAAAGAGCTAAAACAAGTGGAAGAAACAGCTACTGAAGACTAAAGAGAAGACTAAGTGACAGTGACAGTAGTGAGCTGTGAAAAGACATTGTAGTGGCTCTGGTGACTCTTCATATCAGACATACCTCTTGGGAGGTGCATCCACGGCCTAAGAAGGATTATTGAGGGTTATTATGAGATCATTATAGTGAGGATATGATGTACTATTGATGGAGAGAGAGAGAGAGAGAGTCAGAGAAAAGAAGGAAGTAGAGGAGATACTATCCTGTTGAGTCTAGACCAACTAGTTGAAGCCAACCCCCTAATGAATGACGCAATAAAGAGGCAAGCATTGGAACGATTCCAGAGGTACGTGAGAAGAGAGAAGGCAAAAATCAAAGCTGAGAACGAGCTCGCAGCAGAAGCCTCCTTGGACACCCTAAAAGCACTCTTTACAGAAGTCCCCATGGCGACTCAAGGTCCCCTTCCTAGTCAGATTCGTCATGGAAATATTGATGATGACAGGCCAGCAAATGTAGTCCCATTGCCAGTTTTTAAGGGAGAGTACAATGAAGACCCTGATCTTCATGTAGAAGAGTTCATGGTAGCATGTGTGGCTAATAATGCCAGAACCCCTAAGCATTGGTTAGCAATATTCCCCTCCACTTTCAAGGGCACGGCGTTTCAGTGGTATGAGAGACAAGCAATAGGAACTTTTGGCACATGGGACGAGTTGGCCTTTCTCACTAAATTCAGGCGAGAAGGTTTTGAAGAGCGGATGCAAGAGGAGTTCATGAACCTAAGTCAGTCCTCTGGAGAAAGAGTAGAAGCTTATGTCTCGCGAATGGAATCCATCCTAAAGAGATGGACTAATTATCATTTGGATGAAGGTATCCATAAAGGAGTGTTTCTCAGGGGCCTACAACCAGAAGTTCGCAAGTTCGTAGAATTGAGAAGACCAGTCAATCTACAAGCTATAGTGGAAGGTGCAAGATTGTATGACGAAGTTGAAGCAAGGCTGTCAATGACTCCAAGAAGAGGAGTCTTACCCCCTCATATGCCTGGAATGGTATACCCACCAAATGTAGTCCTAGGGACAGTTCCCTACCCTTATCCCCAGATGCAAACAGTGCTACAATATAGTGCACCTAATCCAGTGTGGTCACCACAGATGACAGTGCCTCAAATGATGGTTCAACCTCAACAACAGTGGTCTCAAACAGTTCCTCCAATGGCGACTCAACAACAGTGGAATCCTACCAACTGAAATCAACAACCCCAAGTTTCAACAGGAGCTCTGAATCAGATCCAGAACAGAGGACCTTCTGGATCGACCCAACCAGTGTATACAGTAATTATAAAAGCTTCCCAAAACCCTACCACAAACACTTCAGGAGGTGAAAATCTGAAGGATTACTTGTCCAACTCAGTTGCAAGTATCAAGAAAGAGCTTCTGGATGTGATTACAGAGCAGCTACAGACGCTGAAGGTGAATACCGCCAATATATCCACTCCTGCAGGAGCTGGAAGAGATGTGATGCGCATATACAGAGCTAGAGCCAAAGGCAGAAGTAGAGTCAGAACTGGTGACAGAAGCAGAAGCGCATGCAGAGGCAGAATATCTGTTCTTCTCCTAAGAGCCTCTACAGAATCAGAGAAAGAGCCTCCAGAGGATGAGGATGAAACTAATGAGGAAGAAAATGAAGCAGGCTATGAAAGTGCAGATGAAGAATTCCCTATGATAGAGGATGATTTGGTTGATGTCCCTACAGAGACCTCAAATGCCGAATATCTCAGGGTACTGGATGGAACGACCATGGTTCCATTTGGATTGGTCAATGGACCACAAAGTATGTAGAATCTATATAAGCAATGGATTAAAAGCATAAAAATTAAGTTTACCAGTGGCTCTTGTTACCCTGACTATTCAGTCCAAAGAAAAGATGATGATGATGCCCCCTGCCAATAGAAGTCCAAGCCCTCAAAGTCACGGCCTCTAGCAGGTCCGTGCTATGTGACATTCCTGGACGCATCCTCTGAAGATGATGCCTTGAGTCCTGAAGAGGTCACCACTCACACAAAAGCAAACAAAGCTCTGATACCCTTCCAGCAACCTAAACAGACGGATGAGTCATCTGTTCAGAAGGAGGACACTGGTTCTAGTGGGACATCAAATGAGGATACTACTCTCTTGAAAGAGTCAAACCTCTATCCAGAAGCAATCTATGGGGCATTTATCCGCGAAGTGGAAGGTGAAAGACAAGTAACGTTCCTGGATGCTGAGGGTACTGAACATCACCTGAAAGTGGATCTCAATCTTCCAGAAGAAGAATTAGTGGTCCTTCAAGACCTACTAAAGGAGAACTTAGATGTGTTTTCTTGGTCATATAAAGACCTAAAGGGGATTGATCCCACAGTATGCCAACATCACATTGACCTAGAGCCCGATGCCAAACCTGTAAGGCAAAGACAAAGGCGGATGAATCCTAATTACTCTACACTGGTGAAAACCGAATTATTGAAACTGCTTGAAGTAGAGTTCATCTATCCCATGGCTAACAGTGAATGGGTTTCGCCCATTATGGTAGTACCCAAGAAGAACGGGAAACTTCGAATATGTGTTGACTTTCGAAAGCTCAATTCAAAGACGAAGAATGATCATTTTCCTATCCCTTTTACAGACCAACTGTTGGACACAATGGCAAGCCATGAGCTGTATTCCCTCTTGGATGGATTCAGTGGATATAACCAGGTCCAAATCGCAAAAGAGGACCAATCCAAAACAACCTTCACCACAAAATGGGGGACCTATGCCTACAGAGTGATGCCATTTGGACTCTGTAATGCTCCTGCCACCTTCCAATGAGTAATGATGGCTACCTTCCAGAACCATCTGCATGATTTCATAGAGGTGTATCTTAATGACTTCTGTGTCTATACTTTGATCCGTGAGCACTGGGGACACCTAGAGCAATGTTTTGACAGATACCGAGACTATGGGATTTCTCTCAACCCCGACAAATGTGTCTTTGGCATCTCCTAGGGAGTTCTTTTGGGCCATATTGTCTCTATACAAGGAATTGCAACAGACCCGGCAAAGATTGAAAAGATTGCCGCCTTAACAGCACCAACAAACCTCAAGCAATTGAGAGGATTTCTTGGCCATGTGGGCTATTACAGAAGATTTATTGCACATTTTGCAACCAAGGCAGCCCCTCTGCACAAGCTCCTAAGGAAAGAAGTTGATTTCCTTTGGACGGATGACTGTGAAGAGGCCTTTAATACCCTAAAACAGTGCCTGATCCAAGCACCTATTTTACAGCCTCCTAATTGGACGAAGGAGTTCCATGTGCACACAGATACATCAGTTGAAGGGCTAGGTGTTGTCCTATGTCAAAAGGGCCCTTCCAAATTAGATCAACCGATATATTATGCAAGCCGAAAGGTCACTGACACAGAGCTTGAGTGCTTGGAAATGGTGTTTACACTGGAGAAGTTTCGACACTATCTACTGTCAACACATTTCAAGTTCTATGTGGATCATGAAGCCCTGTCCTTCTTGATGAACAAAGCAGATGTTAAAGGACGATTGATGAGATGGTTGCTCCTATTCCAAGAGTTCGACTTCGAAGTAGTCACTAAGCCTGGCCGCTCCCATGTCCTAGCCGATCATCTATCATGGATCCCTCAAACAGAAGAAGAGGAACAGGATGATCCAGACCTTCCTGATGCTTCCTTGTTTCTAGTTGAAACAGTTACTCCCTGGTATGTAGACATAGCCAACCTCCTAGCAACTCAATAGTATCCTCCTGGCATCTCAAGTCGTGAGAGGAAGAAGCTTCTCTTAGAATCGACCCCCTACACTTTGCTAGGTGGTGCACTGTACAAGAAAGGCAAAGATGAAGTGCTGCGAAGATGTGACGCAGGGGATGAAATCGGCATAGTATTGAAAGCATGCCATGACGAACCATGTGGTGGACACTTCGCAGGAGAAGCGACAGCCAGAAAGGCTATATTAGCAGGATACTGGTGGTCGACCCTCCACAAGGATGCATATGACTACTGTAAGAGATGTGATGCTTGTCAGCGAATGGGGAAACCCACCAAAACAAGTGCCATGCCACTGCAACCCATTCTTCCCCTAAAGCCATTTGAGAAGTGGGGGATTGATTTTGTGGGTCCCATTGATCAACCTACCAGACGGAAGCAGAACAAATACATCTTAGTATGTACGGATTATGTCACAAAGTGGTGTGAAGCTGAAGCCTTGAAGCGGGATGATGGTAATAGTGTCGCCCTGTTCATGTACAAGAATATTATCACCCGCTTTGGCAGTCCCCTTGAGCTGGTAAGTGACAAATGTACTCATTTCCTTAACAAAATCATGGCGGAGCTGACAGAACTGTATAAGATCTGCCATCGTAAGTCCATTCCCTATTACCCCAGAGCCAATGGCCAAGTTGAAGTCACAAATCGCATCCTTTGCTCGATTCTGACAAGAACGATTGCCGCACATCATCGGGACTGGGACGATCAACTTATAGAGGCCCTCTGGGCATACAGAACCTCCCATAAGGGAGCTACAAGACAAACCCATTTCCAGCTAGTGTATGGTACAGAAGCTGTCTTTCCTGTTGAGCTGGAATTGCCCTCTTTGTGAGTGGCAGTGAAAGAACGCTTGGGAAATAGTGAGATACTACACCGTCGTCTCCTACACTTGGAATGCTTGGACGAAATACGGCGGATGGCCCTACAGTGCATGGAAACCACTCAAGCGCGACGCAAGGCCTATCATGACAGTTTCATCAAGTACAAGGAGTTCAAAGAAGGTGATCTTGTTCTAGCCTATGATTCGAGATTTGGCAAGTTACCTGGCAAGCTCCAACAACGGTGGATGGGCCCATACCAGGTACTGGCCGTCAATCCTAACGGCTCTACTCAGTGCAGACCGTTGATGCCTCTGATGATCCTTTCCTGATTAATGGATATCGCCTGAAAAAGTGCTTCCCTCCCTAGGGGTCTTGACAATCACAGTCGACCTACCCTTTCCCTTTTGGGCATCGCATTGTCCTTCTTGTCGTGCTTCTGATAGCCATTATGATTCTCCTCATGCGGCGGTCTCATTCTGCTACCCCCTCTCGCAGAAACATCTCAACCCGACATTGTTCTCTTTTCGTTTGATCCAACAATGGTGGCGAGGTTGATCCTGATATATGGTATGTCTACCATTTTCTTTCTTTTTTTTAAAAAAAACACAATAAGAAAAAAAGAAGAAAAAAAAGAGAAAAGAAAAAGCACAAAGAAGAAAAAAAAAAGAAAAACAACAAAATTGTTATGAGAGAAAAGGAAGAAATTCCCTGTCATAACAGGCCTCATTCCAAGAAAAGGTGGAAACACCCTTGGGCGAGAAGCTAACTGTGGAAATGGTGGTAACACCCCACAGTTCAGGATAGTTGATTCACAACAGAACCTCTTCAGCAAGAAATTTGAAGCCACCTCCCTTGGTGCGTTGTCTCTACAATATCAATCCGTCTGCCCTTCTTAACAAACGACTCTTCTTACCGATCATTGAAGTACGGGATTTGTAGGCTGTCTCCCTGAGTACGCCTCATCTTCAAGATATCGATGACACCAACCGTCGACATGATCTGCATCACCAACCCTTTGAGTGATGTGAGGTTTCATCCTAACAGGATGGGGATGTGAGTATGGGCCGCCCTCTGTATCTATCAGAGAGTGAGACAGAGGGTGGAATGAGTGACCAGTCTTTCCTTTTAAATCAAATGAGAGGTGAGATGTGTGAATGGAGTGTTGCATGCACGGGATGGGCCTCTCAATGCACAAAGCACGATTTGTTCTTGTGCGCACTGCATTATAAGGCTTCCTGGCCTTCCTTCTTGCACTGTATGCTGGCACTGGGCGGGATACACAATTGCACCATCAAATACGCACAAGGCATACAACCTTTGCACAAGTGACCATGAGGATTACATCAACGGGTTTTAGGACATGGCTGCCCTTTGTATCTTTCAATAGAGCGGGAGACAGAGGGTGGGCTGAGTGTGACTGGAGTTTCTTCAATCAATTACCGAGAGGTGAGGATTGAGGGACGTTACGACCTTTGGAGTCAGGTATGTTCCCGTTTCCCTATGCACCCACGGGCTAGGTTTCTGCCATAAGCACAGGACACATCACTCTGTTCTATACACTGCACTACAAGGCTCCTTGGCCTTTCTCCTTACACCTAAGCCAGACGGGTTGGATACACTGATGCACCATCAATTGTGCACCCTGGCATACTCCCTCTGCACCATTCCTTTGTCGAGTCCTAAACTGGGTGTGAGCTCTGGGTTTTTATCCTGATTTCCTCGAGTGATATTAGTCATGGGGTGAGTGACTGCTCTTTCGTTCCATTTGAGTGATCGTGAGCTGAGTGCAATATTCCTTATCATCGACGAATTTCCTGTGTCCTTCAACCAGCTACCTCCCTGGGTACTACCGCGTGGTCCCTACTACGAAAGATGTGTGCTGTGAAGATACCTTGGTACCTCATGCAGCCGACAACGACAGTGGACGTGCCATCGACAGTCAACCTTGATTCTCGACAACATGGGCCAAGTTTTTCTAACCCTACACTTTCTCTTGTCAGTGACGGTCATGTCTTAAGTGTGGGGACATTAGCGGATGGTCTATTGTGTGGAACTAGGTCCCTATTGCTCGGTCAACCCTATCCGTTAAGGTTTTAAGTGTGGAGACGCGTCCCTGTGCGTCTACATTGCATATCCCTCTGCATTTGCCTTAACCTAATAATGCATCTATGCATGCCCTGCTTTTACCCTGATGGGGTCCCTTCCCCACCCACCTGTCCATTTTCAACCCACTCGTGGGGGCCGTTCCCTTGCAGTTTTCCTTCATTCCCTGATTTTGCTATCCTTCCATGTGAATGCACCCTACGTTCACCGAACTTCCAATCCAAACTTATGGCGTTGTTCATTCCTTTGAACTGACCATTTTTCCTTTTTACCAACCCCTGTTCCAACAGAGGATTCTCAAGTTATTAATTTTTGAAGTATTTTGCGTAAATTGGACAGTTTTTCGTGTGAACGCATCTTGCTTGCTTCGGAACTTTGATCTGATGAGTTAGCTTTGTCCTACCCTTTCTCCTTAATATTTTTTCTTTTTACTCCGTGTCATTTCGATGTATGGTTCATCTGTTATTCATTTTTGCGGATTTTTGAGTCTTTTTCGTACTTATTTTTCACAATATTTCCATGTGAACCTACCCTATTTTCACCAGAATTCCAGTTTGATTTGACAACCGTGTCCTGCCAGCGTTCCCCCCACTTTTTCCTTTTTCTTCCCCCTTTTTCGACTGCCGAATTTTTAGTTATTACTTTTTCCGAGCGTTTTTTAATGCATTTTTTGTGTTTTTTGCATGTGAACCCCTCCTAATTCCCCCGAAACTCATTTTGATGTGACCACCTTGTGGCCCCCCTTCCCTTGCACATTTTTCCTTTTTTCTAACCTCTGTTCCGGTGAACTGATTTTTTATTATTAATTTCCGACCTCGTTTTCGTGTGTTATTTTTCCATTTTTCCCATGTGAACGTGTCCTATCTCGGTCGAAACTGTGTTTTGACGTGAAAGGGTTGTTGGCCATGTTCTTCTGCACCTTTTTCCTTCTTTCTGCCTTACATTCTGACGAGCGGGTTTTTCAATATTAATCCCTGTATGTATTTTTGGACCTGTTTTTTTGCATTTTTCCCATTTGAACGCCCTCCTTTTCCTCCGGACACCCCGTCTTACTTTTCTATCATTTCCCCCTCCTCTCTCAGCCCATTTTTCATTTTTACAGATTTTCGTTTCGACAAACGGTTTCTAAGTTATTAATTTTTTTTTATTTTTTCATGTTCTCGCATGCTTCGCTTTGCACATGAACGTGTGCATTTTCATTTTTCTGTATCTCGCGATGCTCCCGTCACATTCGCGACTTGCATGTCGACGTTCCCGCCCCGTCGGGTCCCACCACCGCAAATTTTTTTACCCCCACCCCACGTGTGCCACCTTTCCCTCTCTTTTTTTCTTCTTCATTAATTACTTTCTTTATTAATTAATTTTCTTTTTTATTTTTTTATTGATTTTTTTTTAAATCCCACCCCAACGGGCACCTCTCCGCCTTCTAACCACCCCCTCTCTCTCTCTCTCTTCTTCTTCTTCTTCTTCTTCTTTCTCTCTCCTACCCCTTTCTCTCTCCCCGACCCTCCCCCCCACCTGCTACTCCTCCTTCCTCTCCCTCTCTTCCTCCTCCCCCTCCCTTCCCCTCCCTTCTTTTTTTCTTCCTCCCACTCCTTCCCCCTCGGCGTCCTCTCCTCGTCGCTAGCCGCGCGCCCCTCAGCGCGGCCGCTTCATAACCGTCTTCTTCCTCTACCCTCCTCCCCCTCCTTCCCCCCCTCGGCGTCCCCTCCTGCACCGGGCATCCTCCCCTCCTCGCCACCACCCCCCCTTCTTCCTCCTCCTCCTGCACCCTCCCCCCTATTCCTCCTCCCTCTCGCCCTCCATCACCGGGCGTCCTCCCCACCAGCCCGTCCGCAGCCACCCCAGCTCACCTTCTACGCCGCCATTCAACTCCGTGGCCGCCCCACCTCCCCTTCTGTGCCGCTGTCACACAACTCCGCCCACCCCGGCTCCGCACCGCCCGCTATTTTATGCCCGCGTCGCCGCCGTCAACGACCAGCCGTCGCCGCCGTCGACCTCCACTGCAGCCCCGACTCCAATTCGCCCGCGCTGCCCAGCTCTGCGCCCTCGGCCTCTCCCATCAGTGGTGTCGCCACCCTTCCCTCCCCCTCCTCCTCTTCCCTCCCCTTCTTCCTCCTCCTCCTCCTCCTCCTCCTCCTCCTCCTCCTCCTCCTCCTCCTCCTCCTCCTCCTCCTCCTCCCTGTACCTATAGGTCAGCCACTAACCACACCTAACTTACCTAACCACAATTAAATTAACTAACTTTACTTCAGTTTAACTAACCCTAATTTAGTTAGGTTAACCCCCCCAGGTTAAACTAACTTTACTTCAGTTTAACTAACCCTAATTTAGTTAGGTTAACCCCCCAGGTTAATTAACCCCCCCTAGTTCACCTAACCCTACCCTAGGTTAGTACCATTAACCTTACCTAGGTTAAACTAGCCTAGGTTACTTAACTCTACCCTAGGTTAACTAACCCTAGACTAGTTACCCTAACCCAAGTTGAGTTAACTAACCCTAGACTAGTTGACCTCACCCTAGTTAGTTAGGTTAACCCCCAGTTAGTTAGGTTAACCCTACCCTAGTTAGACTAACCCTACTTAGGTCAACTAACCCTACCCTAGTTAAACTAACTTTAGCCTAGTTACACTAACCCACCTTAGGTTAGTCCCTACCTTAACCTAACTAACCCTAGGTTAGTTAGTCTACCCTAGGTTAGTTAGAATCTGACTTGGTCTACCTACCTGACTTTGACTAACCCAGACTAACCTAGTTCCCTTTGACTAACCTGACTTAACTTTGCCTGACTTACATGATTTACACAGACTAACAGGACTTAGCTGCCTTAATTTGACCCTACTTACCAAACTAACCTGATTTTCCTGATTTAATTGATTTAATTAATTTATAAATTCATTTCCACTCAGACAAATTTTAAAAAAAATTCTAAAAATTCCCTTAGATTTTTGCAAATTTTTCAAAATTTGTCAGGTGGAAATTTCCACCCTCAAAATTACAGAAAATTAAATCTTTGCCAATTTATTCAAAATTACCTAACAATTTGCAAAAATTTCATTTAAAATTAGTAAAAAATACAAAAAAAACTGGAAAATTCCAAAAAATTTCACCCATCCCCTTGACCTTTTTCCATTCATTTTTCACTTTAAAATATTTTCATACAATGCACCCATATTATTAAAAAAACCAAAAAAAAGAAAAAAAAAAACAACACAAAACAAAACAAAACAACCAAAAAAAACCAACAAACAAAAATTAACCATAAAACTCCCCATCTTATTTTCATACCCTAAATTGTGGATATTTCCTAACTGGCTGAATTTTTCTTTTTCCTTCATCACATATCCATATTTAATTATTATTCCTTTTGAAAATTTAAAAACAAAAAAATAAACAACCACATACAATTTATTAAAAATCAAATCCAGAAACACACATATAACTCCAACAACCACATATAATACCCCTAAAATATCAAACCAACCAAATTTAAATTTACAAAAAAAACATAATAATAACTCATAATACAATTAAACCAAAAAACTAATCATCAAAATCAACAAACCCACTAAGGTGTTGTCTTTGTTGTTCAGTGGTCTTTCCTTTTATTTTACTGGATTCATTGCTTTTGGGGGACTCTTTCGTGCGCCTTCAAGCCATTGCATACACACCCCTTCCAGGTATTTATTTTATGTGCTTTATTTATTTTCATTTTCCCCCTTAATCACAAATTAATTATTAAAATGAACTATTTATTCACCCACATTTTCCACGCGCATTCGTGCGACACACACAATTTCATAATAATAAAACTCAACCAGCTGTTCACTTTGCACGCGCTACGTGTGCTTAAGAGGCACTTTAATTTATCATAAAACTGAACCAGCCCGTCACAAGAGCACACGCTGGCAAAAAAGCGCTCCACATCCCATTAAGGAATTTGCATTTAGAGACCCAGTTTGGGCATCGTAGTCCAGGTTGCGCTAAAGCACCGTTTTAACTTAATAAATTTTAATTAAAATTTTAAGAAGGAACTGTCGTTTTCTTATTAAGGTTTATCACCTAATAAAATGTCACCCATTGTTAATAATTTATTAAAATGAACCCTTCATTAAAGTAATTCCCCCTCACTGCACTTTTTTCTCCTTTTTAATAAACACGCTTCGTGGGATGGGCGCATACAACTCTTTTAGTTGACACTGATGGTTCAAGTTATGGTCCAGTCTTGATGATCATTTTTATGGTAGTCTGATTTGTCCATGTGTTACGATTACGGGTACGGTGTGTAGTTTTTTTTTCTTTATTGCCTGATACGGGGATTTGGGTGCTTCAAGTTGCATCGCATGAAGCTTTCAGTCGTATACGTGTAGAGGTCATGCCAAAAATTTTCTAGCCTGTGTATTGTCTGGGGTGGTAACTGGGTTAGTTATGTCTATGTTTATATGAGTGCCCTTCTTTTTGGATTGATTCCTTTTTTATCGCCCTTTGGTTGTTTTGCAAGCATTCTTTGTGACTGTCTGTGTTGTGGTGTGTGTGTTTACCATCTGAATGGCGCCTCACGCTCCTCCCCCTATCCAGTATGTCCCACTAGTCAGTAAGGATTACTCTTCCCTACTCGCTTTTGAGCCTCTCACGAAGGTGGGACTTGCGACTTTCGTGGCTGCCTCCTTTCCATTGCTTCCCGAGGATCCATCCATGTGTGATGAGTTCCTGGCCTCATACAGCAAGAAGTCGGGACTGGTCCAGGGTACTTTCATGACTTTGACACCTTGAGGCTTAGGGAAGGCTCTGTCTCTTCCCTACAAAGGTGAACCCTTTGTTACAGCTCGCCAGCTATTCTCTAACGATGAGATTTTGAATCTGTTACAAAAACAGACCAAGGAAATTCTGGATGTCAAGAAGGTGATCAATACTTCAGGAGTCTCCTTTTCCATGATCACTGATCCTGTGTGGAAGTTGGTCTGTCAATTCCTCCAATACAGGTTTATGCCTGCAAAAATGCCATCCCATTACTTGTCCAAAGAGCTCTTTACTGCTTCAATGATGGTGTTAAAAGGAGTAGCTATTGATTGGAGCACTTACCTACTTACCTACTCATTAAGATGGATCAACATTTCGTAAAAGTCACCAGGGGCAATGTTACCAATGTCACCTATGGATCCTACTTGTCTGCCTTCTTGACCTACTCAGGTTTACAGAAGAGTGTGCCTCCACCTCCTCCATTTGATCCAATACCTCCTCCTCCACCTTCAGATGAGTCAGAACCAATTGATATAGAGAATCTGGATTCTCCTCCTCCCCTGGTCATACAGCGCAAACTCTTGAAGCGGGTAGCAGATAAAGCTCCTTCATTTCTTCCTTCAGTGCCCATTCGTACTAACTTTGGCAGTGATCTCCCTGCTTATCTCACATGTAACAACCTATTCAGAGTACATAGAGAAGGTTCGTTGGACATATCAGTCCCCTCACTGAATAATCTACTCTTGGGAGATGCCATTTCTTTCCTATGTAAAGACATTTAGAGTTCCATTGAACTGTCAGTGACAGCCTGTGTTCAATAGTTGTATGCTTCCTTTTATGAAGAACTGATGCAGTCTAAAGACTAATTGCATAAGGCAACATCCAAGTTAGCCTCTGCTAAGGATACCCTGGCAGATCTGTTTAAGCAAATGGAGCAACAAACCCAACTGATTGAAACCCAAAGAGATGAGATATCTTCTTTGAAGATTCAGTTAACAGAGGCTCAATCAAAGGTCACTAGAATCTCAGAGGAGAAGGAGAGGATATCCAAAGAAGTGCAAGAGTTTCAAACTCTCTTCGATGTCAAACTTTCAGCCTTACAGACTGCTACTGACACAGTGGAATCACAAGCTTCCCAAATCAAGCAGTTGCAAGACCAACTGGCACAGTCACGGTCTGTTCCTCCAAGCCCTAATGTTCCCCTGATTCCTTCTCTCTCACAGCAGGACTTGGCTGTTCTTCAGAGATAGGCTACCTTGTGTCCTCTATTCCAAGATAAAGTGGAAAGATTGCAGTCCAGGATGGATCTGCTATGGTCTACATTTGAGCAATTCCAGGAATATGTTCCTCCGGACCATTCTTTCTTTGTCCACTATCAACTACAGAAGTTGGCCTTTTACATGAAGCTTTCAACGATCGATCTTCCTCTTCCAGAGGATGGTTGGAGTGGGGCTTGGTCTCCTGAGTTACTGACAGAAGTGGTTCGCATGGTGTTTGAAGATTCTGTCACGACTGATACCATGTTGATGTCATATATGTATCTACGAGGAGACTTGTTGATTCCAGATGAAGGGGATATGGCCTGGTATGTGGGAGATGTGGTTTTACAAGCTGTCTTATATGTCAAACATTTGGAGTTGCAAATGCATGACATGTTCCAGAGTTACTCCTCAAAAGTGGCTACTTGCCCTGATAATTCCTGGCACTCCTTGATTGATTCTGTGGTCCTAAATCAACGAGACAGAACATAGCTTCTGCCTATGTACAGAGTACTAACTAACTGAGGGTGGATCTCTTAGCTTACCTTTCCAAAAATAATCCATTTAATTCCATTTTCTTTTATGCCTATCAGAGAAGATCTATCTTAGGTCCCTCTGTTCCTACCCTACTGTATTACCAACAAATGGCTCACCGTTATGATCTCTATCTTTCCCTCTATCAAACCAATTCCACAGCCATCTTACCCCTTCTTTTTCAACCTCAATCTTTTCCTCAAATTCCCATATTTACATATTGCTCTTTTATCAAAGATAGAGTATTTTCCCCTTCTCCATCATGTCCTTCTCCATCCATTCATGTACCTTCTACCTTTCCTATTTATCAATTAACACCCTTCCTAAGTGATTCCCTAAAAATTTCAGTCACTCCTTCTTTAACCTATTCCTCCTTTAATGATTTTGCCTACCCATCTCTTCATCCACTTTTACTTATTCCACTTCCCTCTCCTGCCACTTCTATCTCTCAACCCCCTCAGTTGGTTAGTGACTATGAAGGGTTTGATCGGCAGATTCCAAGAAGAAGAGGATGGAGCTCGAATGATTCTCTTACAGGACCTCAGATAAACTAGCCAATTATTCAAGGAGATTGGACAACTGCCAGTCAAGCATACCAGAACTATATTCATTTTGCTCACCAATATTCACAGTCTCTGGATCCTTCGGTGAGATTGAAAGCTCATTTTGCTTGGTATCTAGCATGCATGCATAGGCATTCCCATAATGATCAAAAGGCCATTCCAAAACTTTGTATGAATATCAATGTGAACATTGACTCCCACCAGTTGGATGTCCTGTATTTTCATGCCCTATGTCTCCCTAGCAGATACCTTGTCTTGCTAGAAAGGATGTGCTGCTTGCAGTTCTTTCAAAATCCTCCCAATACATTTGTAGATGAATCCTTCTCCATGGATCGCTTCCGAAACCACCAAGCCTTTAAAAGGGATCATCTTCATTGATGCCTTTGCAATGTATCTTGGATGATTTTTAATGATATATCTCTTTTTGGAGGTGTCATTCAGATGGTTGTGTTAGTGTTAGTGTATGTGTTGTCTTAATTGTATGTGATGAGTTTGTGTTGATTGCGAATATTTGTTCGATAGCTCTTTTTCAAAAGATTGCTGGTGGATGGAAAGCCTATGGTGAAAAGCTGAAGAGAACCTCTTATATCCTTTAAAATTTTGTTATGGTTTTTTTTAATGATTAATAAGATGAGTTATTGAATAATGAAAGTTTTCCTTTAGTAGTGTTTTCTATCAGATACAGGTGATACGTTGGGGTCGTGTTTTAGCAAGATTATTGAAGATCTGATAGAACACAACATTGAGCTCTTTAGTGAACTTATATTCTTCTTTTCCTTAGGTCGCGAGGACGCTTCCTTTCTAAGTGTGGGGATATGTTGAGAGTGGAGAAAGACTGAAATTTTGACTGATTTTTGTTGTTTTTGAGGACTGAATGATTGATTTTTGATGGATTTAGAGTGATGTATGGTTGTAAGGGGAGTATTTGAGAGTATTTTGGATAATATTGATTATGTTTAGAAGTTCATGATGATTCTCAGTGGAGATATGAGGTTCTATGATGTTCTGATAGGTTCTGATTGGTTCTGTATACCTTCTGTTTTGTTCTGATTGTCTTTTGTATGAAGCATGGATTGATGATGGATGAAGATTGAGATCTTTTGAAATCCTATTGAATAGTTTTTGAGAGTTTGGAATGGTTTGAGTATGAGTTATGAGGTTTTGATGACCTTCTGTAGAGCCTCTGTCTGCTCTGTCTCTGTACTGTAATTGTACTGTAGTTGTTCTGTTGCTGTACTGTGACAATTCTGGAGACCTTCTGTAGGTGTTCTGTAGAATGTATGTGTGACTTTGGAAAAGTTTTCTAATATTTGGAAAGGATGAATCTAAGTTCAAAAGAGCTAAAACAAGTGGAAGAAACAGCTGCTGACGACTAAAGAGAAGACTAAGTGACAGTGACAGTAGTGAGCTGTGAAAAGACACTGTAGTGGCTCTGGTGACTCTTCATATCAGACATACCTCTTGGGAGGTATATCCACGACCTAAGAAGGATTATTGAGGGTTATTATGAGAGCATTGTAGTGAGGATATGATATACTATTGATGGAGAGAGAGAGAGAGAGAGAGAGAGAGAGTCAGAGATAGTCAATTCTATCAAAATAGTGTAATTGTATATGAGAGATTGAGAGAGAGAACTATGAAGACATTGAATATGAATAATATGTGATTGATTTCCATTCAAAGATGGTGTACTCCTTTGTTTTCTTTGTTATATTGATGGATTCTATGAAGATGTTGAAGATTATGGTTGATTTTATCAAATCCGTGGGAGAAATCTACTATGATGCTGCATGAAGAATTGTTGTTTTCTTTGTTTTGATGATCAGAAGAATGAAATAAAAGCTTGTTGATGTTACAAGATAGATTTTCTTGCAAGATAATTCCCTTTTCCTTGGTGTTCCTCTTGGGGCTCCAGATGCTCACAATGTGAGAGGCTCTGAGAAGTCAAGAGATAAAGAGTAAATGAAATAATATGCATGAATCCATCTAAGTCCAACAAATTTTATCAAAGGCTATCAAAAAGCCATCACTATAGCTACCATCCTTTGCCACAACATCATTTGGGGCTAATGAGGAATTAGTGACTACCTTCAGTTTCTCTTGCTCTTCTCAATCTTCAACAACCACTTCTTTTAGAAGCTGAAACTTAGCAAAGTGGCAACTCCCATTGGCTACCCCATCACCAACAATTGCCGACAATAAGCAATAACTAGAACCAAAAAAGACAACAACCATCAATAAAAGGAAATTTCAATCTAGAATCCACGATCAACACCTCCAATGTATCAAATATTTGTAATCATCAAGTATGTGTTACTAAGCCCAAACCACCTCCCGATCTACATCCGTTATATATTGATTATCAATCCTAGAACTAGCCACCAACATGGCTATAAACACAAATGAAAATAATGTCACATGCATCAAATAATTAGATAATATTTTCACCTTATTTTCTCATAGGTAGCAAGATGATTGAAGCACTTACAAAGCTTCCAAGCTCAAACAATGGGAAGGGATGCAAACACACTGAACAACAACTAGCTATGAAGACAATTGAATATGATCCCACCTATGTTGCTCCCACATCCTTTAAGGCATTGGCCATGACTTGTAATAGAATCATCAAGGATAACATTATGCACTACCCTTTCTTAGATATGATGTTGAGTGAGGAAGAACTTCATATAGTTGGTAGATTAGGATCATGTGATTTCCTAATGGGTTTCCTAACCTACATTACCCATATCAATATAAGATCATATGACAAAGATCACCACATGTCACTAGAGTACAATCCTCACTTCTTCAAATGGTTGCTACAAGGGTTGTCATGTTAATGAATAACCCCGTACTCTTGTGTATATAAATTAAATCTCATTCCCCTTTTTTTCCCATTTTGTTAAAGTTCTTTTTTAAAAAACATGCACTACTTGAATACATCAATTTTTGACTTCTCGGCCAACCCCTACAACACTTCGAAACATACCACATTAATTGTGTAGGGGGAATATGGAGTATGAGCTTACAACTTAGGTTTATAATGCAAGATACAATGGTAAGAAACTCAACTTCTCTTCACCTTTTTCAATCTTTTGAGCTAGAATCAACTACATGACACTATCGGAGCATGTAAGGTTGAAGGTCTACCACAAGGATAAGAGATAGAAGGGCATAGGGAGATTGAGAGATGGAACAAGATGAAAGAAAGAGAATTTAGAATTTGGAAGGTTTAATGGAGATAGATAGAGGTGAAATTAACTTCATTTCATATGGTTTAGCGAAGCAATCAAGATACATTTGATAGATATGATAGACATGCCCAAGATAAAGGCACATGCACACACTTGGGACGACATCCCAACACAAACTAAGACTATGGCTGAGTATACACACTAATACATGAATAATCTCTTATGAATATAATCCAAAAGTTGTAGGTAACACCTCCAAATCACATGCATTCATCAATCTACTGATGGAAGGTGATAGATGGCACCACTATAGACAAGACATGTGAATAGAAATGCATAAATCCATGTAAATACCCTCTACGGGCCTTCAAAAACACTTCAATCATGTAATTATAGTTTTATTACAGCAACAAAACATGGTATAGATGCAATTCCAAATCTAACAAAAGTTCTATATCTGTTATCTATACTATGTCTACCAAAGGTAGAGATCAAGAATCAAGCGATAGAACTCAAGAGAAGCCATGTTTGAGCATTAAATCTCCATTTTTAACTTGTTTCCCTATTCTTGACTATTATTTACAGCCCAAAACACTCCATCTAAAGAGTACAAACTCATAAAAAAACCTCTTTGATGATCAAGGAATGTTCCCCTGAAGTTCACGACTAAGAATCAAGTGAGAGATTGCCTCAAGGACCCTATAAGATATGAAGATCTTCAAGTACAGCTTATTGCCTTTCCTTCCCCCTCCAACCCACTCACTTTCTCTAGCTCTTCCCCCCACCTTTCCCTTGTGTTCTCTCCCAATTAGCATGACATTGCCTTCACCTTTGTGGCCATGTTAGACAACATTTGCCCCATTAGTCCTATGATGAATGGTCTTCTTGATCTCTTACTTCGTTCTCCACCACATAGCCCACAAAACAAGTCATGTAAGTGACTACTAATCACTACTCAAAGCCACATGGTCATTAACTCCCAAGACTCCACTTGACTAACTCCTATTATCAGGACAATCAACAAGTTATAGAAGTCCGCTTACCAAGAAGTTTATCACTCACCATTCTGTAGACAAAGCATGAACTCTTCCACAAGACAAAGTATACCCCATTTTCTCACTCCATGTCAAAAATCCCATGACATCCATCCCCTCAAAATCTACATGTCCTCTGGAGGTGCTACACAAGTAACACCAAGCTCAAAAACCTATATACCTATCATCTTCATGTTGCAAGTCCAACTACTCCCACCTGAATCGTAAGGCATCAAGAGCACAAATATCCCATCCTACATGTATTCCTCAACATCCATCCCTAGCAATGATAGCTCCTATAATATTTCAATACATGTAAATCCACATGGCATACCAAGTTTATAGGTTAACTCATCTTCAGCTACATCTTCAATGTCTACCACTTCCTCTTCCTCATCTTTATCAATATGCTCATCTTTTATCATTCTCACCAATGAAGAGACCTCTTCTACATTTTTCTTTTTGCATATCTTGATCCTCTTCCCTTTTCTAGGTAGTTGCATATCAATCTTATGCATCTCTAGAAAAGCATATGTTACATACATTAGATTACATCCATCAAACTCAATCTCTTCCTACTTATCAAAAAATTGTCCTATAGGGTCGACCACCTTATAGAAAATTGCTTGTATCTTCCAAATTGTAACCGAATCACCAAGATTTAAAAATAAAAAATATAGTGCTACTATAATCTAAAACTTTTCTAAATACAAAAAGACCAAATTTTGAATGTTTTGTGTAACTTGCATTTGGTCTTTATAGCATACAATCCTACCTAGACATCGTCATTTCCTACCATGTAACATACGAACCTAGATCCCAACCAAACTTTGTAGAGGCCTTCTTCAAGTATCAAAGCCCATTTTGGATGCATTAGTCACTATTAAATCTCTTTTGATTAAAATATTTTTCAACATCTTCAAATCTACCCTACCTAACCGATACTTTCTCTTATAGCCATTTTGTTCACGTGGGTCTCCGACCTACACATCCTTTGGCATATGCCAGAGTATTAGTGTTCAATAGATTTAGAGTCTTCCTCATCTATATCCATTCCATCCACTTCTTCTTCTTTCACAATATCAAGGTTAATATATGTATCCAACTCATCTAATTCATATTATGTAGACTCCCTTCACTTAAAGAGCTTGATCCATTTACCAGCTATAGGAATGCACAATGTTATCCCATCCACTTCAACAAGTGAATAGGTAGCATTGTCAAATACCTACCTTACCATAAATGGACAAAACTATCACTTAGACATTTTTTTACTAGCACTATGTTGATTTTCCAAGTTGTTGACATAAGTCACTACCCAACCACCTTTATGTATGGCTCTTGGTTGGAGTCTATGTCTCTTATCAAACCATTTCTTATTTTGAAGCCTAGCTACCTTTAACTTCTCCACTACTATCTTAATGTCTTTTGGCCTTCTTTCCTCTTCCCAAGGTATCACACTCCATACAATAGTCATCTCTTCTATTGGTATGATGGGCTCCATACCATACATTAATTCAACTTACATATATCTCATGACAATGTTATGAGTTGTTCTATATCAACCCACAAAGCATATGGGGGTAGTCATGGCCACTCCTTCATCTTCCCTCCAAATGACTTGGCCAAGGCCTTAATAATCAGTAGATGTCCACATACACTTTTTCCATTGCCTTCCAAATTATAGGTTGAAGTAAGAACCACCAAGCGAGAGAAGAACTCTCACGCTTCATCTACATCCAATTCACCCCTATTTGCTATAATTTTGCCAACACACCCATACCAATAGAAAATCTCTTTCAAGAGAAATGTACACATTGCCTGAGTAGTCTTTGTCATAAGTGCTCTCACTTCTCCTTGATTCATTATGTCTTCACGTGCAAGCACGAGATACTGCATTTGCTATAAATTTGTAGGCATAGTAACCAAATCCACTCATGCCTCCATAAACATCCATCTTTCAAGAAGAAACCATTTGCCTTTTTCTTAATCCTCTTGAACTCTTCTCCTGATCATTCTTTCCTCTTGGAAAGAATGCTAAGATATTGGTCTATTCTCAACCATTCCCCTTCATATTCCTCTTTCAAAAACACCTCCATAGTTGAAACATAATAGCTATGATGTTTTCTTCCTAATGTACCTACTTTTCCCATGGCTGAAAACTCCTCCTTTCCTATTGAATTCCCTGAACATCAACATTCCTAGATAGCATACTTGTTGTACTTGTTGAATTTATTGCTATTAAGCATTTAGGATAGCTATACCAACATTTAAGACACATGTACCTACATATATAGTAGTTGCACACTTAGTCCACACTATAATTTCATCATTTTTAGCAAGAAACTCCTCCTCTTCATCCTCATCTATCATGCCATCTTCATCTTCATAGCATGCTCATGATAACATATCAATCACTAGGTTGTTCCTCCCTACAATATGTTGTAAATCATGGTTGAGTGACTTAATATAAATTATCCAATGCAACATGGCAATGTTGGGAATAGCACAACTAGTTATCATACCTAATAATGGTAGACAATCTATCTCCACCACTATATGAGCACCCATAAAGTACTCTCTATCACATTTAAGAGCTATAACCACTCCCCAAAGCTCCCTCTTTACTTGTGCATACCTTTGTTGCCTCTCATTTAGTACCTTTGCTCTAAATCTAATAACATAGCTATTCCCTTTAGCATCATCCTAAATGCCCATCCAACACCAATAGGGCTCATATCGACAATGAGGATGATAGGCCTTCCATCTAAATAGTCTGGCTTCTTCAAGGTTGGTGTAGAATTTAGCAACTTCTTTAGCTTTCTGTGAATAGCCTTTGTATGCTACCTTCCCTAATGAAACTTTTGCTCCTTTCTTATAACTAATAAAGACTTTCAGCCACATGCACAAAATGAGGGATCCATATCAAATAGAAGGCACATGCACCCAAAAACCTTGTGACTTTTGACACATTGGAGCATATCTCTTACACCCTACTAATCCCATCAATCTTAACTGGTGAAGGATTTCAACCATAGGGGCCACACATATGCCCTACAATTAACACCTCCTCAACACCAAAGAAGAATTTTGCACCCAACAAAGTGAGATACACTTCCTCTAACTGAGTCAAAATCTTCTCGCAATCAATTACGTAGTCAACAATGAACATCCTACAACCCCTATCATCCAAGTCCTCATTCTTCCTACACTTCACAACCCTTAATAGGGACATCGTCAAGAAAGGGCATTGTGAGATGTGGGATATAGTCTCTCAAGTCCTTATGCATCTCATTCATCATGTGAACAACTAAGTCAGTTGCCCCCATGGAAAAGTACACATGTGCACCAAGTCAAGTGGTATTTTCATAGTAGTGATATCTTGGCTCTCTAATGCAAGATCAAATTGATCATAGCCAGAGTATAAATTCTCCATGGAATAAATAGCCTTGCTAGCAAAGGCTTATGCAAACTCATCTACAATAGGCCATGCACCTACACTCAATGTCATGACCTTATTGACTGGATGCATATCCTATATAAATTGCAATGCCCCATTCTTCTTTAAGATTGTAAACCAACAATTGGATCATGAAGCTAAGGATGGATTCAAGATCTTCATCTTGATTTTCTCATTTAAGAGCTCCATCAGCTTAGGCAAGTATGTGCAAGGCACATGAATCGGTTTAAGATTCCATGGAACATGCAGCACTATAAAGATCACCATTGAAGCCATAATAGTCAAATCCATGCAACCAATTTTAACAAGTTGAAATGCAAAAGCCTTTTCATGCTTTGCTATTATCTACATAAAACGATCTCTTTCTATTGGCAAGAGAAACCCATTATATCCAACCTTTAGCTCATCAAATATTTCCATAGTAAATGTATATTGGGGGTAAAGGTGCATGTGCCTAACCGCCCATGTATTCATTACACTAACAAGTTACACACACATGTACATTGTAGGAGTCAAGTTCCTATCATTGTCACTTCATTATTTATTCTTTTAAGGACATTTGAATAAGGGAAGTTTGATCACACATTGTGAATGTTGGAGTTTCAAGTGTCTCTCTCTCTCTCTCTCTTGCTCTCTCGCTCCATCTACCACATCTCTTACTTTGCTCTTGCTTCTGCTTGTGTATTCCACTCATGCTCTATCTTTTAACTACTATCAAATCCAACCATTCAAGGAGCTTCTTCATCCTTTGCTTTAGCTCAGACTCAAAGCTTTAGCTCAAGGTTTCATGGCAACCATTGTTTCTTCCTCTCGAGGTAAGCATCAAAGTCTTCCCTTCTCTTAGCTTGTTCCAATTTGCTCCCTCCTTTTTGAGAATATTTTCGACAAGTACATCAAATGTAGCTCAAATATAAGTGTCAAACCATGTCATAACCATATCTAAGCTCATACATCAATGCTAGATATCATCATAGACATGTAGTATACTTGAAATACCATGTAGGCACAATAGGCATTCAAAGCATGAAGCTTACTATTATATGCTTACTATCCAAACTATTATGACGACAATAAAACTCTACAAATTTAAGTTAATCAAGCTCTAAACAATCCAACTAGCATCCCAAAAGCAATAACCACATCATCCAAGCACCAAAATAACATCCTCGAAGTATCAAACATGCATTATCGAATGTACTATTTGCTATCCAAACCAAAACTATTTTGTTTTGTGTGAAACAAAAAATAGAAGACTGCATAAAATCAACTTTGTGAGTACCCAAATCTATAGCTCTCATTGCACTCTTCATTTCTAGCTATAGAACACCTGAATTCAATACCATATGCAAAAGTATTGGCCAAAATATGACAATGCTATCAAGCTGCTATAGCTATTCAAACTTCTATAGTATGCTCTATATCCACTCAAAATGGATTAAATGGCTACTCTTAAGCTCAATAAGCACTCAACAAGACTCAGGCTTTGGTCAGCTGCTTTAAGCTATTATGCTTACTTACTTACAAATATTGAAGCTTCATTTGACACTTATGCTCCTAGATGTGTTTATGATGTGCGTAGGCTTCTCGAATGCTTTGATGTATATATCTTGAGCTTTTCTTGCTCACTTTGCATTCCAAATTCTCTTTCAATGGGAGACACTTGTACTTACTTAGCAAAGCTTGGTTCTTTGAGACAATGGGATACTTATTTCATGTACATGCTCTCTTGATATGTATTGTATGTAGTTACCCTACAGTGGGCTAATTCGATCACTTACTTTGGACCTAGCACTTATGTCTATCAATGTATTATCAGTGATATTTATATTCTTCTAGGTTATGTATTGAGATTTTCTCAATAGGTTATGCATTTTGCAGTTCTCTTCTCTTTACCCTGAGACCTCCTATGTGCATGATGTCTATACCTATCACATGTATGGTTACTAACACACTGTAGTTTTGACAGCTTTCAGTGTCGGTTGTTCCTGGTCTTTCTTTCTTGGTTGCTCACAATTGGTTGTTGGCATATTGCTATAGTTTATTATAGCAGCCTTTCATTTCAATTTTATGTATTTTGTATAAGGGAAATCACTTGGATTTAACAGTTACTTGATTACAATTTGTGGACAACTCACCATTTTGACAACTTCTCTTGCTTAGTCCTTGATTTGGCTATGATTTTGGGATTGTTTTGTTGTCATTTACAACAAACAATTTGTCTTGGATTGTGCTTTCATCTCTTGCATTATGGTTGGTGGGGCAAATATGATAGTGCTATCTTTAACATTGAGAAGTTGGATGGCACAAATTATAGGTATTGCAAGGCAAAAATCTATTCTAGTGCAGAATTGTAGATTAAGCCATTGAGACATGAGGGTGTAAAGCTCAAATGCTTTGAGGCAAAGGATTAGGCTAAACTAGATGAGTTATGTAAATCTACAATCATTTTGTCACTCTCTAAGTAGATCTACTATAATGTTGTCTCTAACAGGCAAACCCCATGAGAGTTATGGGACAATATTCGCAATATCTATGATAAGCAAAGCCCTACCTCTCAAATGTATTGGCTAAAGCAACTTACAAACCTTCATATGAAGGAGGGGACTTCCATGTCCACCCAATTAAATGAGTTTCATTATATTTTCAGCCGCTTGTCTTTACAGGGAATTAAACCTAAGGACAATCTTCCTCCCTTGTTCTTGCTAGTTACATTGCTTTGAGTCATGGGACACATTTTGTGTTGCTATATGTGCAAATATGCCTACTAATGGGCTGAAATTGTAGGATATAAAGGGTTCTCTCTTAAATAAAGAGGTTACTAGAAAGAATATAGATGCTTCCCATACCTCTCATGCTTTGATAGTCAAAGGCAATAATGGTAGGAGTGGTAATGGATGCCATGGAAGAGACTCTCAGAAGTCTTGTTCTCAGTCATGTGGACAGTCTTGCAGTAACTCCCATGGTCATAATTCTACATTAACTTGTCACTATTGTAGGAAGCATGGTCATATTTGGCCACAATGCCATAAAATGCGTGATGACATGTGCAAAGAAAAGGAAAAGGATAAAGTATAGGAAAATAATGATGATTGCAGTATTGCCCCAAGCAAGTCCAATGTCAAGTTTGAAGAGATTAATGTCATGCAAACTAATTCTGATGATGACTATATAATTGCAACTTCTTCTCTTAATGTTTCACCATTGATTGATTCCTTGTCCATCTATGCTCAGTGTAATTGATTTAGGGGCTTCATTCGATGTCAACCCTCATCAAGAGTGGTTCCACTCCTACCACAACGTGACAAGATCCGTCAAATTGGATAATGACTTAACATTGGATATTGTTGATATTGGAGATGTCCAACTACAGTTTTTGTCAGGCAATATGTTTACTTTACATGATGTACACCATGTTCTGGCTTTGATTGAAAGCCTACTTTTGATTGGGATAGTTGGATGATATAGGTTATGTTGTATCTTTTGGTGATTCCTCATGGAAGCTTACTCGTGGAAATCTTGTTTTGGCACAAGGTGCCAAGTCTAGCACTCTTTATCCCTTGCTTGTATCTGGCTGGAATATCACATGTATCATTATGGCATCGTTGACTTGGGCACATGTCCTTAAAGGGAATGAAAATTCTTAATTGTTTGCAATATCTTCCACCCCTTGACTATATGTGTTTTGATTCTTGTAATCATTGTCTTTAAGCAAACCCATGGTTCACATAAGAAGTTTGCATTATGCACATGGGTGAGCCTCTAGCTCTTGCTCATTTTGATGTTTTGTGGACCTATGCCCCACAAGTCTTTAGGTGACATGAGTTATTTCGTTACTTTCATTCATGATTACTCACATAAGGTCTGGGTATAAAGTGGAAATTGAAAGTCTTGGCTACATTTCAACATTGGCTTGCTTTTGTTGAGAGCCAATCTGGGTATGGACTGAAATGCCTACAATCTAATAATGGGGGAGAGTATTTATCTAAAGTCATTGAATGGTTTTGTGATGAGAGGGGTATTAAGCATCAATTGATTGTCTCGTACACTCCACCCTAGAATGGTATGGCTAAGTGCATGAATAGGATGATTCGAGAGTGAATCCATAGTATACTTAGCCAAATAGACTTACCACAATACTTTTGGCTTAGGAGATTTCCAAATCAATTCACATGCACTACTCTTGATCTCCTCTTGACTATCCAATTGTAGAAGAGGTATGGTCTGGAAAACCTCCATCATATGCTCATTTGTGTATCTTCGGTTGTGAGGTTTTATGTCATGTTTCCAGGGACAAGTACAATAAGCTAGATCTTAAGATCGTGAAATATATCTTTCTTGGTTATGGGGATGCAAGTGGGATGGGCTATCACCTATGGGATCCCTAGGCTCAAAAGGTCATCCGTAGCCATGATGTTGTTTTTTACGAAGAGAAAATATATAAGTAGCCTACGCAAGTCATTGAGGTACACCGAGTGATATGTTAGGAGGAGCCTCTTGTTACTATACAACCTATTAGACAACCTACAGTAGCTAATGCTCTAGTGGCCTAAGACCATGATGTTAAACAAGAGATACATGCACCACAACTTATTTTGTAGTGGGCTAATCAGTTTGCACCCTCTATCGATCATGTTGTGGTGACAGATGTTGGGGATAAAGGCACCTCTGCCTAGCCGCCCATGTATTGCTACACTGACAGTACCTGCCACTACACACTGCAGGTGTTGCCGCCCATCACCGTCACTTTATTCTTTATTCTTTTAGTGATAGTTTGAATAAAGGAAGGCCCAATTACACATTGTGACTATTGGAGTTTCCACATTGTGAGTCTCTCTCTCTCTTACTCTTGCTCTCCCGCCATAGCTCTCCCGTGCAAGCTTCGATCCTTCTCACCTTTCAACTAGTATTAGAGCATGGTTGCTCGAGCATTCTGACTTGGTTCGTGACTCCTTTAGCTTCCTATCGATTACCTACACTCATTAGGTTTCCTTCCCACCAGCCATAGCTGACTCTCCCGAGCTCTCTCACTCCCCAACTTCCCAAGCACCTACCTAGCCCATTTGGGCACCCTCACGGCATTCCTTCATAGGTATTGGAGATTTCTTTTGTTATTTTACTTCAATCCACAAGTTTTGTGAAGCAAGGCAGCCATGTCCTCTTGCTTCTTGTGATGCCTACTCTCTATCGATGACTTTGCCCTTCAAGAGGGAGCTCCTAGGGGTCCTTGACTACTTCCTAACCTTGCCTTGACCTTGCCCATCCCTTCCACAGGCCCCAGATCAATTTGGGCCAACTTGAAGACCCGTTAAAAAATTTCGTTTTTTACTTCAGGCATCCCTTGGCACTCATTGGCAGCTTGAAAATACTTCATTTGGTACTTGGGAACACCCCCTTGATGCTCAACATTGGTGGTTACAGTTTAGATGTACTTGATGTCTATGGATGCTATGTACGGATGCTACACGGCCTATATGCTCATGAGGTCTTATTGATGCTTGGTCTTGTATCTTCTAGCAGGACTAGTGCTTAAGCTTCTTTGCTTGATATTTACGGCTTTTGTATCAGTGGGAGCGTCTTGATAATAAGCTTGATAAACATTGAGCAGGCGGTTTATGCTACTTGAGCATTCGAATACTTGAGGCTGGGATCTTCACTTGGATGTTGCATGGTTGATATGCTTTGGTCCTCACATATGTACTTGGGCTGATTTGGGCTTTGCATTCCCTGAGCATACACCTCTTTGTGTCAGGTTTTGCCAGTGTTGTGTACACTTTGCCCTATTACATAGGGGGTGTGCCGGCTTACTGACGGATTCATTTGACATGCTTGGGTGTTTGCTCGATGTCCATATGACAGTCACATGCTGATTTATGCCTGCTTGATGCTGGTTATGCTTTGACAGTCAATGGTTGACTTAATGAATTCATTTTGCCTATAGTTTGCTCTCATTGTACCTGGATGTAATTTATTACAACAAGTATTTATGCATGGATTGATGTGGAATTTTCATGTTGAATCATCCTAATTTTATGTACTTTTGATGATACTTGGTGGGCAATATCATTAGCTATCAGTTCGTTGTCATTATGCCTTGGTTTTGGTGGTATTTTGGCTATTTACGGCAGAACACAACTAGCAGTTTTGAATTGTTTGTACCATTTTGGACTGTAGTATGGCATCTTCTTCTACTAATAGTGCTATCTTCAACATCAATAAGCTTGATGGTATGAATTATGCCTACTAGAAGAGCCAAGTTTGGCAGGTATTGGTGCAGAAATCACAGATAAAGCCACTAAGGATGCATGGCGAGCAGCCTGAAACTATGACTGATGATGAATGGGATGAGCCTGATGAGTTATGCAAGTCCACCCTCATCTTGTCTCTCACTGAACAAGTGCATTACAATGTGGTTGAGGAAGCATGGAGTGCTTGAAAGCTTTGGGATAAGATCAAGAACCTCTATGACAAGAAAAGTCCAACAAGTTAGATGTATGGCTGAAGCAACTTATGGCCGTGTGCATGAGGGAGAATATGACAATGTCTACTCATTTGATCAAGTTCCATGCTATTCTCAAGAACTTGACTTCGCAGGGCATTACCTTTAATGATGAGATTACTCCATTGTTTTTGCTTGGGACTCTAAGTGAGTCATGGGATGTATTCCGCACTGCCTTACATGCTCCTGCTACTATTTTGAACTTGCATGATGTAGAGAGTGCTCTTCTACGGGAAGAGATCAACCGTAAGAACTTGGATGCCTCTCGTGTGTCGCATGCTTTGACTGTTAGAGGCAGAGATGGTAATGGAAAGAATGACCGTGGGTATGGACGTGGCACAGACTCACAGAAGTCTAGGTCTAAGTTGTGTGGTAAGTCGCGCAACAAGTCTTGTGGAAGAAATGCTAATGTGGCATGTCATCATTGCGGCAAAAAGGGTCACATATGCCCACGGTGTCATGAGTTGCACAATGAGGAGTGCAAAGAGAATGGAAAAGACAAAGTATAGGAAAAGTTTTCTAATCGCAGCATTATGCCTACAAAATCCCCTATGAAAATCAAGGAGATAAATATCGTGCAGACTGATGACTCCAATGGGGAGTACATACTTGTAGCTAGTTCTTGTGATGCTACTCCATTGATCAAGGTTCACTCTATGTATGCGCACTACTGGCTTTTGGATTCTAGTGCTTCATTTCATGTTACACCATGACATGACTGGTTCCATTCCTACTGCACTATCTCTAGTTCAGTTTGCTTGGGTGATGATATACCACTTGCTATTGTTGGCATTGGGGATGAACGGCTACAGTTCTCTACTGGCAGTACTTTTCTATTACAGGATGTATGTCATGTACTTGTAGTTACATGCTATCTTATGTCTGCAGGGCAACTTGATGATGTTACCTTTCATGTTTCATTTGGGGATTCTACCTGGAAAATCACCCGTGGCAGACTTGTGCTTTGCCAGAGGTGCCAAGGCTAGTAGCCTCTATCCTCATGTAGTTGATGGGTCCTCTGTTGACCATGTTTTGTCTGTCAGTTTCATCCCACATGTATCTCTTTGGCATGCCCATTTAGGCCATATGTCCTTGAAGAGAATGAAAATGCTTTCTAGTTTGCAGTACTTACCGCCCCTTGGCTATGTATGTTTTGATTCATGTAAGCATTGTCTTTATGGCAAACAAACTAGGAATACGCATAAGAATTTTGGTAGGACACACATGAGTGAGCCCCTGGCATTGGTACATTTGGATGTCTATGGGCCCATGCCCTGTCAATCTATGGGTGGTGCAAAGTAATTTGTGGCATTCATTGACAATTTTTCGCGTAAAGTCTAGGCTTACTCCATTAAGCTTAAGTCAGATGTCTTGGCTGTGTTTCAGATATGGCTTGCATTGGTTCCGAACCAAACTGGGCATAGGCTGAAATGCCTTAGGATTGACAATGGGGGAATATGTGCCACGTGCCTTTGAGCAGCTATGTGACGAGAGGGGTATTAAGCGTCAGTTGGCCGCCCCCTACCCCAAAATGGTTTGGCTGAGCGAATGAATAGAACTATCCAGGAGCATATACGTAGTATACTTAGCCATGTAGGCCTACCACAAAGCTTTTGGGCTGAGGCAGTCAGTACAACTATGCATGTCATCAATAGATCACCTTCTAGTGGTTTGGATTTCTAGGTTGCAGAGGATGTATGGATTGGGAAACCTTTGTCTTATCCGCATCTACGTGTCTTTGGATGTGAGACATTATGCCATGCGTCCAAGGACAAGCAGACTAAGTTGGATCCTAAGAGCATCAAATGCATTTTTCTTGGCTATGGAGATGCAGGAGAGATGGGTTACCACCTCTGGGATTCGCAGGCACGGAAAGTCATCCGTAGCAATGATGTAGTTTTCCATGAAGACAAGATGCATAGGCAGCCTAAGAAGGTGATAGAGATACACAGGGTTATATTCCAGGAGGAGCCACATGCTCCTACACAGCTAGTTGAACAGCCCTGCAACAACAGTTGGTACACATGGCCAGGGTGTTGTACAGGATGCTAGACATGCAGCAGAGCCTGTAGTGAGACGGTTTACTAGAGCCTGTAGTGAGATGGTGGTGCACAGATCAGTCGTCGTATGCACACGTAGTGAGCGTCAGAAGGTCCCCAAGAACAAAAGAACTCTACTTTTTACACAAAAACCAATGAAGAAAGCTTGCATGACATGAATAAGAGACCAATTGGGTGCAATCTCCCCCCATGCCTTGTGTGAGCACTCCACAAAGCATGTATTTAATATATTATTCATCTTCAAGCTCAAATAATAGCCCAAATTACAAAATAGCACGCTTTAGCTTTTGAGTTTGCTTTTATGACAATAAAGAATTAAAGCTAATGGGCGCCCAAGAAGTCAAGCAGTACCCAAATACAATGTCCCATACAAATATTTAAATCGTGCGCCCATGTGCATACAAAAATAATAAATAAATATCAAGCACTTTGATAAATAAGCGCGACAAAATATAGGCGCCATGCCTAAGATATGTGCCCATCAAAATATTGACGATAACTTGAATATACGCTATCCTCTAATGCTTCCCACTGCCACCGTTGCTTGCTCTACACATCAACTGAAGCATTCACAATTGTTAGAAAAATAATACAATTAAACCGACAAAAGTGAATACCTAGCAGTCTTCAGCTACATAAATAAATTGGTTAGAAATCAATCCTAACCTTAATTTATTACGAGTGCGCACTCTAAACTCATAAACGTTTATTAATTTAAATATGTATTTTACAGAATCACCCGCTATGGAATCACCCATGTACACATAAAATTAACAAAACACTCGAAAAGGATAGGCGTCCCCATCGACTTCTCACACAAAGAATCCACTTTGTGTATGAGCCCCAGTAATAATAAAATTTTATGGAATCCACCGTGGAATATGCCTCCTAGCATCAGATGGTCTACTAGAGCCCTAGTAATAATAAAATTTTACGGAATCCACCGTGGAATATGCCTCCTAGCATCAGATGGTCTACTAGAGCTAAACATCCACCTGATCAATTTGAGCCCTCGATGCATTATGTCTTGGTTATAAATATAGGAGAGCCTCTCACCTATGATGAGGCTATGCACATGGGTGACAGTCACTCCTAGGAGAGGCTATGCAGTCTGAGATGGACTCCCTACATAAGAATATGACTTGGGATCAGGTTGCATTGCCTAATGGCAAGAAGGCTTTGCCATGCAAATGGGTATACAAGCTAAAAAGTACCCCTAGGCACCCCAAGCCGGCTTATAAGGCAAGACTTATTGCTAAGGGTTTTAAACATGAGCATGGAGTTGACTTTGATAAAGTATTTTTCCCTATGGTCAAGATGGCCACCTTATGCTTGGTTTTGGCCTTAGTCACACAACTTGACTTGGACATGTATCAGATGGATGTCAAGACTGCATTCTTGCATGGGGATTTGCATGATGAGATATACATGGAGCAACCTAAGGGGTTTGCAGAACCTTGTAGGGAGCACCTAATGTGCAAGTTGAAGAAAAGTCTTTATGGCTTGAAGCAGGAACCTAGGGAGTGGTATCATAAGTTTGATGCCTTTATGCAATCACAGGGCTACAATAGGAGTGCTATGGATCCATGTCTTTACACAAAGAAAGCCCGTGATGGCTCATTGCTTATTTTGGTACTTTATGTGAATGATATGCTGATAGTAGCAGGGAAAGCTCATGATGAGCTAGATGATCTTAAATATCAGCTAAAGAAGAGCTTTGAGATGAAGGATTTGGGACAGTCCTCTCACATTCTTGGTATGCACACTAAGCACGACAGGCATCATGGACTACTCTACCTCTCACAAAGAGAGTACATTCATAAAGTCCTTGAGCATTTTCGCATATAGGACATGAAGCCTATTGACTGTCCATTACCTTCTCATGTGAAGGTTTCAATTTTCAATTGTCCCCAGATAGTTTGTCCATAAACAGATGGGCAGAGGGCCGAGATGGCCAAGATCCCTTATGCATCAGCCGTGGGCAGTTTGATGTATGCCATGATAACCACTCGTCTAGATATTGGATTTGCAATTGGTGTTGTGGCACGCTATATGGCTACACCTAGCAAGAAACATTGGGATGCCATGAAGGGTATCATGAGATACCTGAAAGGCACAATAGATATGTGTATTCACTATGGCAGCCAGGATATTGGAGTTGTGGGGTACATAGACTCCGATTATGCAAGATATGCAAATAGTAGGAAATCCACTTCTAGCTATGTATTTACCTATGCTAGAGGTGCTTTCTCTTGGATCTCCAAGGTTCAGAAGTGTATGGCTCTCTCTACCACTAAGGCCAAGTATGTTGTAGCCACTGAGGTTGCAAGGAGGCCATATGGTTGGGCCGTTTGGTTCATGACCTTGGGATTGATTCTATACCTATGATGCATTCAGATTCTATGAGTGCTATTCAGCTAGCCAAGAATCTGGACTTCCATGCGAAAACAAAACACATTGAGGTGAGGTATCACTTCATGCATGGGGTCGTACAGGGAAACTCTTTTGACCTTTTTCAAGATCTCCACTAATGAAAATCCTACAGATCTGCTCACAAAAAGCCTCACTATTGAGTACTTTGCCTTCCTCAAGAGATTGATCGGTGTTAGATGAGATGATGTTTTTTCTCATCCTGTTGTACATGTGTATATTATACTATCTTTTTCTTTTCTTTTCACTCCTCACTAGGGAAGATTCACCTTTAAGTGGAAGGTTGTTGGGGGTAAAGGCGCCTTTGCCTAGCCGCCCATGTATCACTATATTGATAATACCCACCACTACACACTATAGGTGGGGGCGCCCATCACCATCACTTTATCATTTATCCTTTTAGTGACAGTTTGAATAAAGGAAGGCCCGGTCACACATTGTGATTGTTGGAGTTCCCACATTGTGAGTCTCTCTCTCTCTCTCTCTCTCTCTCTCTCTCTCTCTCTCTCTCTCTCTCTCTCTCTCTCTCTCTCTCTCTCTCTCTCTCTCTCTCTCTCTCTCTCTCCCCACCATAGCTCTCCCGTGCAACCTTCAATCCTTCTCACCTTTCAACAGATGCTAGAGAACCCCTTACCTATGATGAGGCCATGTACAGAGCTGATAATCACTGTTAGGAGAGGGCCATGTAGTCAGACTATGACTCACTATAGAAAAATCATGTGTGGGATTTAGTTCATTTGCCTAGTGAAAAATATGCTTTACCATGCAAGTGGATGTACAAGTTTAAAAGTACCCCTACATACCCCAAGCCAACCTATAAGGCTAGATTGGTTATTAAGGTTTTTAAGCAAGAGCATGGTGTTGACTTTAATGAAGTCTTCTCTCCTGTAGTCAAGATGACTACCCTATGCTTGGTATTGTCTTTGATTGTACAGCTAGATCTAGGCCTCTGTCAGATGGATGTCAAGATGGCTTTCTTACATGGAGACTTACATGATGAGATTTTTATGCAACAGCTTAAGAGCTTTGAGGAAAAAGACAGGGAACACCTAGTGTGCAAGTTAAGAATGAGCCTTTATGGCCTTAAGCACGGTCCTAGGGAATAATATCACAAGTTTGATTCTTTCCTGCATTACAAGGACGTATTTGTAGTGATATGGATCCATATTTACACACAAAGAAGGCCCATGATGGCAGCCTTATGATTTTGGTACTGTATGTGGATGATATGTTAATTGCTGGGAGAGCTCATGATGAGTTGGATGCCTTGAAAGGTCAGCTCAAGAAGAGCTTTGAGATGAAGGACATGGGATAGGTCTCATATATTATTGGGATGTACATCATGCATGATCGCTTAAGGGGCTTCTTTACTTGTCATAGAAGAAGGAGTACATCTAGAAGTTCCTTGAGCAATGTTATATGCAGATTGTTAAGTGTATTGGTTGTCCTCTACCTTCTCATGTGAAGGTTAGTTAGCAAGCCGATTATCCACAATCTGATGAGTAGAAGGTCGAGATGGTCAAGTTTCCTTATGTATCTATAGTGGGCAATTTGATGTATGCCATGGTAGCCACTCATCCTGACATGGCATTTGCAATGTGAATTGTGGCATGTTATATGGCTACACCTAGTAGGTGACATTGGGATATCGTAAACAATATCATGAGGTACCTCATATGTGCATATGTTATGGTGACCGAGATATAAGAGTCGTGGGATACACCAACTTTGATTATGTAGGACATATAAACAATGGGAAATCCACCTCTGGCTATATCTTCACCTTTACTAGAGATGGTGTTTCTTGGATGCCCAAGGTGCAAAAATGCACAGCCCTATCCACTATAGAGGTAGAGTATGTTACAACCATTGAGGCTTGCAAGGAGGTTCTCTGGTTAGGCCATCTCATCATGCAAACCTTGGTATTTCTAATGTGATCCCTACCCTACATTTGGATTCTATGAGTGCTATTCAATTGGCCAAGAATCCAGTCTTCCATGCAAATACAAAGCATATTGAGATGCATTAGCAATTTATCTGAGAGGTCATTGAGGACAAGTCTATTGAGCTTGTCAAGATCTCAACTAACCAAAATCCTACAAATCTACTCACTAAAAGTCTCTTAGCATAGCATTTTACCTTCCTTAGGAAGTTGATAGGTGTTGGATGAGATGATGTATTTCCTCATCCTATTGTCCTTTATATACAATTGTCCTACATCACTTTTTTATTATTCTCTCCTACTAGGGGCACATTCGCCTTTAAGTGGGAGGTTGTTAGGGGTAAAGCTACATGTACCCACCCACCTATATATTTATTACAGTGACAGTACCCACACACCTATACACTACAGGTGGTGGGCATCCATCATTGTCACTTTATTTTTTACTCTTTTAGTGACATTTGAATAAGGGAAGGCCAATCACACATTGACTATTGGAGTTTCCATATACTCTCTCTCTCTCTCTCTCTCTCTCTCTCTCTCTCTCTCTCTCTCTCTCTCTCTCTCTCTCTCTCTCTCTCTCTCTCTCTCTCTCTCTCTCTCTCTCTCTCTCTCTCTCTCTCTCTCTCCATTTTCCATAGCTTTTGCTTTGCTCTTGCTTTCTCTTGTGTGCTTATACTCAAGATCTAACTTTCAATTTATGCTCTACACCATTCAGATCACAAAGACTTGACTAATTAAACAATGTCACATTCAATCCATCACTGTTAAGAGGTAAAGGCAAAGCCACATGCTTAACCTTTTATCAAGCATTTTATATTTTGTTTCCACCAATGCTTGAACTCTCTTTTATAGCCTTTTACATTCTTGTTCAACAAATTCACTTATGACATCAAACATCTCCAAAATACAGACATGAATGACATGCTTTTTAGCCCTATTTTTAGCATTAAGTACTACAATAATTTAGCCAATGTATCAATAAAATTCAACCCTATAAATAGCCTCAAAATATAGTCATCTCATCCAAAAAACCATATTTTTTCAACTCTTTTCTAGCTTGATGTACATAACCCTTTTCAGCCCTACACATGGTTGCAATACTCTTAAATCCACTTGCACTACTTATTATTCATTCCTAAAAACCAACCACAAAGATAGTTTCTCCTTTTTTTGGAGGCAAAAACATCTTCCAAGCAGCAATTCCATAGCCTCCATTGACAACAGTGCTATCTAAAAATCCTTGGATTCTCTAGCATTAGATGGAATCAGATTATCTCTAAGTGTATCTCGATTATGGAGATGATTGACACATACATTTAAAAATTGAACTACCCTTCTACCATCTTTACTTTGCATATGAGCATAAGAAGAACTATTATCTATCACCTTAGTTTCCATCCTTGATTACACAATGTATGGCTACCCCAAGATAATTGGATAACTACATGAATTTTGCACAAAGAAGTGATATTCATCTTGGACATCTCCAATAGTCATTGGAACACTCGAGCATGTATTATGGAGCCCCCTTGATGACTTGTTTGTAGCCCACATATGCTAGCTAGGATCCATATCCACTGGCCATCCACCATTCTCATATAGATTGCATGCCATTACAATAATTTTGGACCCATGGTCCAAGAGAGCAATACATGGTATCTCCCACTTGCCTATCTTCACAACAATTTTAGTTGTAGCTCTTACCTAGTGTGTACAAGAGTAGTAGTTTTTAGGAATAAAGTGAGCATCCTCTTACTCATTACATGTTTGGGACTAGCTTTTTTAGCAGCCTTCTCTTGCTCCATCTTGCTTCATGTCATGTGCTTTGAAGGACTTGTAGTGGAAGGACCTCCATCCTTATCACTTCTTCTCTTTTCCTTGATAATAACATCCATATTATGCACATTAGACAAATATGCATAGGTAGCAACTGAATAAATGGGTGCATCCCATCCAATTTTATCCTATATACTCTAATTAGCACCTGCCAATTCAGCTCTAGCTGTCTTCTCCTTCTTTGCACAAGCCAAAGCACATGACTGTACTACAAATTTTGCATTAGCTTTACATGCATGCAAAGAACCATATAATTTCTCAAGTTCCAATCCATATGTGGCAACACGTATGGTTGCAAATGCATTTCTTGCAATCAATTCTTCTAATCACTTCTAGATACACCCTTTAACAAAGTTTGGCTCAAGAGGCAACACTATTTTGGTTGCATGAATTTTCCATCTTTCCAAAACACCAAGTTCTTTACTTCTACATCATGATAAGCCATACACTTTTGCTTTTCGTGTTGCAAGCTATCACACCATATACATTGTTTCTTAAACCCTTCTCTAATAGGCCTTTGGGCTAATGCCCACCCCTTCTATTCCACTCTCTCATCCAATTTTACAACCTTTGAGTGAAGTTCTATTATATTCAAGTACAAATAATGCAAGCTTTTCACCAATTCATCCATAACATCTCATTTTTGGGTCCGATCAGCAAGCATAATGGGGTTTTTAGTCATAGATACAAATGGCTTTGCTGTAATTCCAAGACTTTTCATGGAAAATGTAGACATAGACCCTATTCCCAATCTCAGTCTCATCCTTTCTCGCTTCACAATCATATTTACAGCATTGGTGACATGTGCCCACTCAGAAGACGATCGGTCAATTTCTCTTATAACACAAGGTTAGCAACTTTTAAGAATAACTCAACTTTTTAAAGTCTCCAATGGCTGTTGATCATCTACATCCAATTGAGCATAGTGGCTTTCAAATTCACACAACAAGGCTCATCAACACCTTGTTGTGTGAATTTGAAAGCCACTATGCTCATCAACACCTAATGAATCTCCCATGATTTGCTAACCTTCACATCGGGTTCATCAATGTCAAAGCATGTAGAGCTGAAGGTCTACCACAGGGGTATGAGACATAAGGGTGTAGGGAGATTAATAGATGGAATAAGATGAAAGAAAGAGAATTTAAGATTTGGAAGATTTAATGGAGACAAATAGAGGTGAAACTGAGTGACTTCATTTTACACGGTTAGGTCTTTCCCCCACCTTTCCCTTAGGTCCTCTCCAAGTTAGTGTGCCATCACCTTCACCTTTGTGGCCACGTTGGACAAAAAATTGCCCTATTAGTCTTATTGGTGCCCCTAAATTTGTGTTGAATGGTCTTCTTGATCTCACGCTTCATTCTCTACCACATAGCCCACAAAACAAGTGACTTAAGTGACTACTAATCACTACTCAAAGCCACATGGTCATTAATTCCCAAGACTCCACTTGACTAACACATATTATATGCACCCACAAGCATTACACAAATACCTAGAGGTCCTAAAGATAGGTCTCTAACCCCCTAGACCCTTTTTTCAACTTTTTTGACACACACTTAGGGCCCATCATCAAGGGTTGGTTACACAAGAAAGTCTTGCCTTGCATATGGTTAGATGTGTCTCCTTGAGTCACTTCTTGCACTATCCTTCTCTTCTTCTTCTCCTTCACTAATGCCAATAGATCCATTATGAATGCAAGATGGAAAAGGTTGTTCGATAAGAATAAACAAATTATTTCACGTGCTACTAGTTGTTGATCCATTAGAGAACCTTGTCCTTCAAGATCTACTTGGGCTATGTTAATCCTTCCTTTTATGCTTCTCCAAAAATTCATTTTCCTTCAAGATACTTTTCCCCATTCAGGTTCCTTGCTACATGATCCCATTTACATTAGAAGAACCCCATAGGGTTGTCTTGTAACTAAATAATAGCCTATGCATGCACATGCACTCACATAATAATTACATAATAATCTATTCATGGTTTGGATCCTCAAGTGTAGGAAAACACTCTAGGCTTGCTTGGATTCAACCCATCTCCCAATCCAATAACATGTGTCTTAGGCATAAAAAAGAAGATTAGCACTCCCCTAGAAAGATAATGCACCCAAGTGATAAAAACTAAAGGTGAAGGTGAAAAAGTGCTTTATAATGAAAAGGCTAAAAACTAGCATAAAGGCATCAGGCACTCCAAGTTGATTCAAGGAATTAAATTTAATCTTTATTGTGCACACAAAAAAGCACCATGTACATGTGTGCTAGTTATATTGAAACTAGACACGCCAAACAGGTTAATGACCCTACACTTATGTGCAATAGAACCTTGTTGTGCGTGTCCAAAAGTGAATGGTCCAACCCATATCTAAGAATCCTAAGGTGAAAATTAATCAAAAAGACCATTCTTGTGGTGGCAAATTGAACATAGCTTATATTTTTTCTATCTTTTGCCATCTCTATGCACTTCTCTGTGAGAACATGATTAGTGAGGAGAGCACGCCATCCTCTCCTAGAGCCATTGCAAGAAGGAGGTAATCTTCCATCTATTGATTGTATGTATTTGAGTATCATATGGATTCAACAAAAGGGATTTTTGAAATATGTTTTTTACACCTTTTTTATATACAAAATGGTGTCATACAAATGGATTATTTACATATTGAATAGAAAAGTGATGTTTTTTTAATGTTGGGAAATTTCACAAACAAGGGTGTTTTTGAATATGCCTTGAACACACATGATATAGAGGGTTTATATATAGTGAACCCCTCAAGATCGCGACAAGAGCTTTAGAGGTCATTTTAATAAACACCTAAACCACGACTCACTAAGTTTCTATTGTCTTTGTGTACTTTATTTTCTTCGTTTCAATATTCGTGCTTGACCATAGAGTAGAATCTTTGGTTAGGCTAGGTTTGTGAGATGGCCAAGGCTCAAATACTTTGCACTGTGAGAGACCATGAAGAATCGATAAATGAAGAGCACATTATTGATATGCATAAATGAAACCTACAAGGGTATTGTTGTGATTACATTGTGGATGCTTTGATTATTGGGGGTGACAATGTGCAAGAGGTGGATCATGTGAAGAGTCTTCTCAAATAGAAATTTGATGTAAAAGATTGGGGAGAGCTAAAGTACTTTCTAGGCATTAAGATTATCAAGACATCTAAGGGGATATGATCATCATAGAGATAGTATACTTTGGATATATTGATAAAGGAGGGTATGGTTGATTTTAAGCAAACCTCAATATGCCATTGGATCACATATGAAGCTAACAATTGATGGAATACATTATGAACTTTTAGGTTCTCAGGGAGTTGAAGTCTGTAAGCATTAGGCCCTAGGCACTTGAGAATCTTGTAAGGTCCACCTTTGACTTAGCTTCTTGCATTCACCTAAGGCTAGGGAACTCTTCTTTGGACGTACGCAAATGAAGACCATATCTCCTTCAATGAAGGATCTATCTTGACGATTCAAATCAGTGTATGCCTTATGTCTATCCTTGGCGGCTTGGATGTCTTGTCTTATTGACTTGATTTGGTCATCCATATCTTCCAGCATCTGTTTTGAAGCTTCAACCCTTAAGGTTGGATCTGAGAAGTTTAAAGGACTTCAACAATCATGCCCATACAATGCTTGGAAAGGGGTCATCTGAATACTTTGTTGGTAGGAAGCATTGTAGGCAAACTCAACCAGTGGCAAATATTGAATCCACTTTTTGGGCTCACAGCAGCAATGTGCCCTTAGCATATCCTCAATAACTTGGTTGACTCGCTCCGTTTGACCATCAGTTTGGGGATGGTAAGATGTACTGAAACAGAGTTGAGTCCCAATGGCTTCGAAGATAGCCCTCCAGAAATGTGATGTGAAGAGAGAGTCATGATCACTAATGATTCTTCTGGGTAACCCATGCAGTTTGAATATTTCCTTGATGAACAACCTTGCAATGTCTGAGGCTTTATAGTTTGTCTTAACAGGGATAAGATGTGCAACCTTGGTTAGCATATCCACCACAACCATAATGGAGTTGTATCCTCCCTGAACTTGGAGCAGGCCAACAACAAAATCCATACTGATGAATTCCCATTTCATTTGGGGAATGTCAAGCGGTTGCAATTTCCCTGGCATTTTGACATGTTTGACATTAATGCGTTGACAAGACAAACATCCAGTGACATATTTGAGAACATCACCTTTGAGCCTCTCCCAATAATAGCTCTTTCTGACTGCATTGAGGGTCTTGGCATAGAGTCACGAGCTTCCCAAAGTATCTTCTGCTTGAGTGACTGGCTTGCCAGTATACATAATCTCGTTCTATAGTAGACAAGTCCACTATTGATAGAGAATTCTAGATACTTTGCTTGTACCTTCCGGTCTTGATCCTTGATGGGGATCTCCCTTAGTAACTTCTGATAGGTTGGATCATAGCATGCCTCTTCTTTAGCTAGCTCGAGAATTGGATTGTTTGGCATGGATACCTTTGTGGCTAGAGATTTAGTTGTTGATGGATTCTGCAAGATTAGAGAATTTAGAAATGCCTTGCGAATGAGTGCATCAGCAACTACATTCTCCTTTCCAGGCCGGTATTTGATTTCAAAATCATATTCCTCCAGCACTTCAATCCATCGACGTTGCCTCATATTGAGCTCATTTTGGGTAAAGATCCATTTGAGACTTTTATGATCCGTCACTAGGGTAAACTTGTTACCCAGCAAGTAGTGTCTCCAAAGCTTGAGAGCATGGATGACAGCTCACAACTCCAGATCGTGGGTAGCATAGTTCCTTTCATGGCTCTTCAGTTTCCTTGAAGAGTATGCTACAGGATGACCTTCTTGCATAAGTACACATCCTAAGGCAAGTGTGCTAGCATCAGTTATTACTTCAAACTCCTTACCAAGGTCCAGAAGTTTCAAAATAGGTGCTGACACCAAGCTTTGCTTTAGTTTATCAAAGCTAGATTGTTCAGCAGTTGACCATACAATTGCTGTTTGCTTCTTCAGTAGATCCGTCAGAGGTGCTGCAATCAAGGCATAGTTTTTGATAAAGACCCTATACCATCCTGTCAATCCAAGAAAACTATGTATTTCTTTGACAGTTGTTGGTGTTGGCCACTCCAGAACGTCTTTGACCTTGGCCGAATCCACTGAGATTCCTTCCGCTAATACCATGAATCCCATATATTCAATCTGTCGCTTGAAAAATGCACACTTCTTCTTCTTGGCATAAAGCTTCTGTGACCTCATTGTCTCAAGGACAATGTGAAGCTGGGGTTCATGATCTTCTTCCTATTTGGAGTAGACTAGGGTATCGTCAAAGAAGACGAGTACGAAGTAATCAAGATATCACCTAAAGATATCCTGCATTAGCCTGTTGAAGATAGTAGGAGCATTTGTCAGCCTGAATGACATGACTAGGAATTCAAAGTGTCCATATCTTATGGGATATCTTCTTTCTTGATCCTTATCTGATAATATCCAGACCTGGGATCAATCTTGGAGAAGATCTTCTCACCTTGAAGGTGGTCCAGAAGTTCATCTATTCTTGGAATGAGGTATTTGTTCTTAATGGTTGATTGATTCAACCCTCTGTAGTCAATACATAACTGAAGCGTTTCATCTTTCTTCTTCTGGAACAACACTAGAGCTCCCCATGGTGAGCTGCTAGGACGAATGTAGCCTTGGTCTAACAGTTGCTTGAGTTTCTCCTTCAGCCCAATTGCTTCCGGGATGGACATTCTATATGGTCTCTTTGCAATTGGTGCAGCTCCTGGCGCTAGCTTGATCTCATGATCAACTTCCCTTTGAGGAGGAAGTTCTGTCAGTTCTTCAGGAAATACGTCTGTGTACTCCTTTAGCCATGAAGGTTCTTCACTAGACTCTTGATTCTGATCTAGCTTATTTAGCTTAATCAAATAGATAGGTAGCCCCTTTCTAACTCATTTTATTATCCGAGATGCTTTGGCCAGTTGAATTTTTGGCCTACCAGCCTCTCCTTGAGTTGTGACCAATTCGCCTTCAGAATTTCGAAAGGAAACTTGGCCCTTTCCACAGTGAATGTGGGCATCATTAGGTTTAAGCCAATCCATTCCAAGCAAACACTCATGGATACCTAGGTTCATAACCCTGAATCTGACCGAAGTCGACTTTCCACCCAATAGGAATCTCACCTTAGCAGTTTGGTACAAGTAACCTCATGACCATTTGCTAATTCCACAACCAAGGTGGGTGCATCTTTTGTGGCTATTCCTAATCTTCTTGCACAAACTGGTGAGATAAAGAAATGTGTACTGCCACAATCAATCAAGGTTTTGAAGCTTTTACCTTGATAATCCGATGGGGTTTGAGTCATCGAAAATTGGCGATTCGGGCCTTTCTTGTGAAGAGCGACATGAATTGTTGCCCTCTCAAAGTCAACTTCCATGGTTGGATCTTCTTCATCACACAGCTCCTTGTTGGCAACACTAGAGGTTCTCCCTCTGGCCCGGGTGGCGGCTCCTTGGCCACGGATGGTTCCTTGGAATGGTCCTTGACATTGTCCTCCGTTAAGCTTGGGACATTGCCTTTTGAAATGACCAAGCTTGTTGCAATGAAAGCAACGGAGATTGCGGCCATTTCCTTTGGTAGGAACAAAATTATTGACATTGTTGGTCCTAGCTTTCTTCCTTTGTCCCTGGCTTTGTCCCTGCATTCTCTTGGCCTGGGACCTATACACTCCTTTGTTCTAATTCTTGTAAGACCAAGTCTTGTTATTTCGTGGCTTGGTCTGCACCTCCTGTATTATGGGTGCAGCTCAAATGAGCGCATCTTGAAGGTCTGTTGGGCGCATTGATTCGAGGCGAGTGTTTATAGGTGAGTTTAATCCGCCACAAAACTTCGACACCTGAAGGTTTGTTGGGCGCATTGATTCGAGACGAGTGTTTATAGGTGGGTTTAATCCGCCACAAAACTTTGACACCTGTTGTGTCATATCCATTTGTGGTGCATACTTCAAAAGAGAGACGAACTTTGAATACTATGCATCAAGAGATAGATCAAGCTGTTTCACCTCATAGAACTCGTTCATCTTCTGCGTGCGGTAGGCAGGTGGTAGATATCTTCCTTGCACAGCTCTTTTTAGCTTCTCCTAGGTAATTGACCCTTCTGACATCCCTTGGTCTCTGCACCATTGCTTCCACCAAAGTCTTGCTTCACCGATAAGCTTCAACTTGATGAGCATTGCTTAGTTAGCGGGTGCAGTACCTGCTGCTTTGAAGTAATCCTCCATGGATTCGATCCAGATCTCAGCATCAGATTGGACGGTCTTCCCTTGCCATCAAATTCTGGTGGCTTGATTTGCTTGAGAAGAAACTTCTTCTCCTGAATCACGGCCGTACTTGGTGTAGGGGTTGGACTAGGAATCTGCACTTGAGGTTGTGCCTGGGCATTAAAGATTCTTAACGTTAAAAACTTGCTAAACGTTTCTCACATTACTTTACATGCCTAGTTTAGCTTTTAGCCAAGTGACTTAATCACTTAACTTCTTTATCAATACTCACAGTCAAGACAATCATTGATAAAAAGTCTATTTCATTCATATGGACATAGCCCTTTCGAGTACAATTATTCTTGGGATGGTAGAGCAAGTTGATACATTAATTCGGGGAGAATAAGATTGTGTTACATTCAGCTACGGGAACTGAGTAATAGTATGGATTGGGATCATGGATTTTCAGGAATCGATAGGTCATTGGAAGATTAGGGTATCCTTTCCTTTGATACCCATTCTTCTCGTAACGTCCCAACACCTTGATTCTGTTGGCAGGGATTATTCGAGTCACTTCCTCGTATACATACTTGTTTTGCTTGACCTTTCGACCACCGACATGTAGAGTTGCGTTTGCGTGAGCCTCAACAAAGATGAACAGCTTCACGATCTTTAAGTCCTCCATCCACTTGATTCTCTTCAAGTTGGTCCGAAGGTATGCAAGTCGGTGGGCAGCTATGTAATAAATTCCTGAATCACCCGTCCATCTCCGTTCCATGTACAGAGGTGAAGGATTGTAGATGTGGTCTAGGATATTCATCATACCTAGCCTTCGTCGGTAATCCGAGGCATGCATCGCAATCATAAACATAACCTGGAACACGAAGAATTTGTTCCATGCTTCATGACTCTGCAGGCCAGCATCAATAAGTAAGTAAGAAAATGTTCTTAACAGCAACATTTTCTCTACTTCTCCTTATAAAGTTTTCTTGTAAATATTAAATCTTGTTGGTTAGCTCTGATACTAACTGTAACGTGTCCACCTGTTCACTTATAGAACACGTCTTAGCAGCCCATCGGGAAGAGAGTCTAGAAAGCGCTGCTCGGCACTCCCACGGAATGTCACGGGGTTTGCGATCTAGGTCCTCCCGAGTCTGCCATGAAGTGGAAGCATTCTGGCCGTGCCCACTTATGACTGACCTGAATCAGGGTTTTCCTAGTGGTCAAATTCCTAGAACGGTAGCTAGCGTCGAACCCCAGGCGAACTAATTTACACAGAAACATCAGGATCGAAGCGGATTCATGCTACACTTGGTTCAAGGAGAATGGGAAACGAGAGGGATGCAAAGCTCGATCTCTCTGCCCGTAAGGCATAGTCCCATTCCGTTCCCCTAAAACAGCATAAATCGAGACTTTAGTATCCTAGATTTTAAGTCATCGTTCCTTCCTGTCAATTTCCTTCGAGAAAAGTTCCCGGCCAACTAGGACCACCCTTCCGTAGGATGGACCCATGGTCACATCCACCGCACTTTCCTTAGGGTTGCTTTAATTATCTAATTACCTATCACATTTAGTTTGACACATAAAAACATCTTCCTTAATTAGCCAATTATTCACCGGTTCCTTCACGTAATCTTAGCACTGACATAGAAAACAATGTCAAACAAGTTCCTTTTCAACAATTGATCTTATTTATCAGTATTTGGAATACACCATATAATCCAGCCCAAAGGCTATTCCATAATCCGCTTGAAGGCAATCCAGCAATCCTCAGGGATTACTAATCCAAGTTTTCACCCGTAGACTAGTATGCGGGCCTCGAGATCCAATCCCGAGTCATGTCGGCCTCTTATGCAGGACCCAGAGGCAAGGGATTTACGGCCAGAGTCCCCTGGCACCCAAGCGTCCTCCTGCTCCAAGCATCCTCCTGCTCCAAGTAGCACCCATGGAGAGACCTCTCGCGGCGGGTTTGGTCCACGTACTCGGCGCGGCTAACAACCCCCTTGGATAGGGTCAGGTAGACAGTGAAGGGTAACTGAAGCTGCCTCTCCCTCCAGGCCTTCAACTTGAAGTATTAGTTATTTTTCCAACATTAGATTCATTGAGCAAAGAAATACAAACAGTGCTCCTAACTGTACAAACACAATCAATCTAGTGGTCGTTTGTTTGGCCAACTGCTAAGGTGTGAATCCTCTTCTCCGCATAACATTCCATGCAAATATGTGATTCATAGACTTTTCCTTCTATGCAACTAAAAGATTTCAATGATCATTTCTTTTCCCTTGTGCTAAAACTATAATGATGCAACAGAACCAAGCTTTAATGATTGACAATTTAGACTAACTCGTATAGAAACCTACGTTGAGTTTCAACAAGAACTATACCTATAAACCCTTTGTCCAATGCATTGAATTCATGATTTGATATGAAATGCATCTTTTTCTAAAACAACTTCGATAAAGAAGTGAATGTCATAGGACTATTTATTGACTTAATCTATCCTACAGCATTTAACCCGACTTAAAATGCAAGCATCCTCGCATGCAATACATAAGTTCATGATTTCCTTTTCATGCAATGCAATTCTTTGGACAACATCTAACGGATGTTAACGATTATCTCATGTGAATCACAACAAGGAAGTTATTGCCTAAATGCATTATGCGTTGTTCTCTTTCGTGAGGCAATCAAGGATGTATCTAGGCAAATCCACCTTTTACTTAAGCAATATGCTTTCAGGATTGCGACTTGGATGTGCAAGCAATGTGCAACATGCAACTAAATCTTGTAAGACAAATAAATAACTGCATTCATAACTTCCCCATGAAAATTAAACGTGCCTAATGCATTCCTTTTATGCGGAATTAAACTTCTAAGAACCTGGATATTGGGGTTCGAGGTATTGTCCATACGAGTGCTTGGGGTAGAAACTCCCGTGTGAGCACCTCTCGCCATTTTCTTGGGAGCCATTGAGGAGTTGAATTCTCATTCAACAACTTCCTCTTGGGTCCTTCACGTGTTATGAGTCCCTTTCTGCCCGTTATCTTCTCCTTCGCGCAGGACACGTCCTTACAATCGCGGTTTTTGAAGAAACCTGAGATGATGTAGATGAACAAGGCTTATGAAAGCCTTGTTTTAGAAGCTTCTAAAGAAGCTTCTATGCTTCTGAACAGAAGCTATGTGGAGAGAGAAGAAGGTAATTGAGTGGATGAAGATGCCGATGACGAAGATGGTGATGATAATGATGGTGGTGATGGTGAAGTGGAGGCAGCGTGGCAACAGCGGCACTCCATGGCAGCAGGGCGGTGATGGTGGCTCCTGACAACAGGACGCAACATGTTAGCCTTCTCTCTTCCTTCCCCCACTCAAGCCTCTGGGGGGTTTGATATAGTGTGTAAGGGGGGAGGGGAGATAGCCACCCACGTGGCTTCACATGCCTCCTCCCTCCCCCATGCACTCCACCACTTACACCACTCCTCTCACACTCCCTCTCCCCCTACCATGCATCGGCTGAGGGGAGGGGTTAATAATAAAAAAAGTTGCAAAATTTTTAACCATTATCCTTTTTCCTTTCCCATAAAGGGTGTTCTCATGCGGCCTTGCGGTCTTCAAGCCGCGGCCTCTTATGCACCATACAGGTGGAGTTTATTAATGCACGAGTGTGGAGCATTTTGCCCAGGGTTCTTATAAACGCGGGGAGATTTATTTTAAGCTGCTCTTGCGCGGGGCGTGTAGTGGTCAAACATCATTAATATTTCGTGTGGAAATATTACAGGCAACCTCTATCCCTTACTTGTATTCGGAGCTACATTGGATCATGTTTTGTCTGTGGGTTCTATTCCCCATGTATCCCTTTGGCATGCTCGTTTGGGGCATATGTCTCTTAAAGGAATGAAAATGCTCCGTGCTTTGCAGTATCTTCCACCTTTTGACTCTTTGCATTTTGATTCTTGTGATCATTGTTTGTATGGTAGGCAGACTAGAAATACATATAAAAAGTCTGGTAAGAAATGCATGGGTGAGCCCTTGGCTATTGTGCACTCAGATGTATGTGGGCCCATGCCCTATCAGTCACTTGGTGGGGCAAAGTACTTTGTTAGTTTCATAGATGATTACTCGCGTAAGGTTTGGGCTTATCCCATAATGAGAAAATCCGATGTCTTAGACACATTTCAGCGTTGGCTTGCATTGGCAGACAACCAGTCTGGAAAAAGGCTAAAATGCCTAAGGTCAGATAATGGGGGTGAGTGTGTATCACGTGCTTTTGAGCAGTTTTGTGATGAGTGGGATATTAAGCATTAGTTGACTGCCCCTTACACCCCACCCCAGAATGGTATGGTTGAACGCATGAATAGGACCATTCAAGAAAGGGTCTGTAGCATGCTTACCCAGACTAACTTACCGCAGCACTTTGGGCTGAGGTAGTTACTACTGCAGTGCATCTCATTAACAAGTCGAATAGTAGTGGCATTGACTTTTAGGTTGCAGAGGAGGTATGGGCAAGCAAGCCCCCTGCTTATGATAATTTGCATGTCTTTAGATGTGAGGCATTCTGCCATGTGCCCAAGGACAAAAGCAATAAGCTAGATCCTAAAAGTGTCAAATGCATTTTCATTGGCTATGGAGATGTAGGAGAGATGAACTACCATCTATGGGATCCACAGGCGTGGAAAGTGATCCACAGCCATGATGTCATCTTTCATGAGGACAAAATGCATATGCAGCCTGAGAAAGTGGTTGAGGTACTCAAAGTTATATTTTAGGAGGAGCCACTTGCTCCTGTTTAGCTCGCTCCACGGCCAACTAGACAGCGTGCAGCATCACCTAATGCTCATGGCCTAGATGCTAGACATGTTGATGTTAGAAAGGATATTGGTCAGGCAGCAAAGCCTGGATTGAGGCATTCTACTAGAGTTAGACGCCGTTTTGGAGAGCCTCTCACTTATGATGAGGGTATGCACAGGGGTGATTGTCACTCTTGGGAGAGGGCTATGCAGTCTAAGATTGTCTTATTGCATAAGAATCAGGCTTGGGATTTGGTTTCATTGCCTTAGGGAAAGAAGGCTTTGCCATGCAAGTGGGTGTACAAGCTAAAAAGTACCCTTGAACACCCCAAGCTGGCATACAAGGCTCGATTGGTTGCTAAGGGTTTTAAGCAGGAGCATGGTGTTAACTTTGATAAAGTCTTTTCTCCTGTGGTCAAGATGACCACCCTACGCCTAGTCTTGGCCTTCGTTCCACAGCTTGACCTAGACTTGTACCAAGATTGCCTTTTTAAATGGGGACTTGCATGATGAGATTTACATGGAGCAGCCTAAGGGCTTTGCAGACCCTGGCGGGGAACACCTAGTGTGCAAGCTAAAGAAGACTCTATATGGCTTGAAGCAGGCACCTAGGGAATGATATCATAAGTTTGATGCATTCATGCAATCACAGGGCTACAGCCGCAGTGCTATGGATCTGTGCTTGTACACGAAGAAAGCCCGCAACAGCTCTTTACTGATTTTGGTACTCTATGTGGATGACATGCTTTTAGCAGGGACAGCTCATGAGGAGCTAGATGCTCTCAAGGCTCAGTTCAAGAAGAGCTTTGAGATGAAAGATCTGGGACAGGCCTCTCATATACTTGGTATGCGCATTACGCGCGATAGATCTCAAGGACTACTCTATCTGTCACAGAGGGAGTACATTCATAAAGTCCTTGAGCGCTTTCGTATGCAGGATGTTAAGCCTATTGGTTGTCCATTACCTTCTCATGTGAAGGGCTGATTGTTCACAGATAGATGAGTAGAGGGCTGAAATGGCCACAATTGCCTATGCATCAGCCGTGGGCAGTCTTATGTATGCCATGATAGCCACTCGTCCAGATATAGCTTTTGCAGTTGGGATTGTGGCCCATTATATGGCTACACCTGGCAAGGAACATTAAGTTGCCGTGAAGGGTATCATGATGTACCTGAAGGGCACAACAGATATGTGTCTTTGTTATGGCAGCCAGGATTTAGGAGTTGTGGGGTACACTAACTCTAATTATGCAAGACATGCAGATAGTAGGAAGTCCACTTCTGGCTATGTGTTCACTTATGTTGGAGGGGCTATCACTTGGATGTCCAGGGTGTTGAAGTGTACGGCCCTTTCTACTACAGAGGCCGAGTATATTGTAGCGACAGAGGCTTGCAAGGAGGCTATGTGGTTAGGCTGTTTGATTGCAGACCTTGGTATGACATATACTATGCCTACATTGCATTCGGATTCTATGAGTGCCATTTAGGTGGCCAAGAATCCGGTCTTCCATGTGAAGACGAAACATAATGAGATGAGGTATCACTTCATTTGCGAAGTCATTGAGGACAGGTCTGTTGACCTTGTCAAGTTTCCGACTGAGCAGAATCCTACAGACTTGTTCACGAAGAGCCTCACTACCAAGCGCTTTGCCTTCCTCAGGAGATTGATGGGCATTGGATGAGATGACGTCTTTTTCCTCATTCTATTGTACATGTGTACATGTTATACTATCTTTTCTTTCTTCTCTCTCACTGGGGTAGATTTACCTTTAAGTGGGAGGTTGTTGGGGGTAAATGCGCCTCCGCCTAGCCGCCTGTGTATTACTACACTCACAGGTGCCACCACTGCACACTGCAGGTGGCGGGCGCCTATCACAGTCACTTATTCTTTATTCTTTTAGTGATAGTTTGAATAAAGGAAGGCCCGGTCACACATTGTGGTTGTTGGAGTTTCCACACTTGAGTCTCTCTCTCTCTCTCTCTTGGCTCTTGCTCTCCATCCACCATAGCTCTCACCGCCAAGCTTCTTCCTCCTAGGTTCCACTTCCCTTTCACTCTTACAAGAAACATATAATAATGCACATAGAGAATGCACACAAGATAGAAAGATGAAAGGCATACTCTTCTTCTCTTTTTTCTTATTCTCCCTTCACTTCTTCTACAATAATAATCTACAAAAGATAAGGGAAAAATACAACGGACATAATATTTTACAAGCGGTCCATAATGTGAACATGTTAACTAATGAGCTAGCTAGATAGATATGTCATAACTTAATAGGTGGATTAACTGATGTCCAGCTATAAAGTATCACTAGAAGCATACACCAATGCAGGTACCAATCATTCCAGTGATGCAAATGGAAAAACAGCCATCTAGGTGCATGAGTATCTACTCATATTAAGCTTGACATCTCAACACTCCCCCTCAAGCTTAACTCCATCACCTATACTCTAAGTAAGTTCCATAATTACTGAAGCTTTTCTCCTCCCATGAGCTCAATGAAAATATTTGCAACCTACTTCTCTATGCCCACATATGTTAGGTTAATGTCACTTACAAAGGCCCGCTCTTTGATGGAGAGATAATGAACCTTGATGTATTTTACATGTGTGGGTTACTTGCCAACTATATGTTGCTCATATTGTTACAATAAATGGCAATTATTCTATATACTTATATCCCCAAATCATCAAGTAGCCTTCATAGCCACACTACCTCACATGGTGCCGTAGAAATACTCCTATACTCTACCTTTGAACTTGATAATGCAATAATGGCTTGTTCCTTACTATGCCAAGTCATGGCCCCACTCCAAAAAGAAAACACACCACCACTTATAAACTTTCTATTCGACCCATTGCCTACTAAACTGCATTTGTGTCACTAAAGAATTGCATCACTAAACTAGCCTCATAAAATATATCATAATCCAATTTGGCCTTAAAGTATTGCAAGATATATCTCACACTGTCCAAATGAGGCTTATGAGGCTCTTGCATAAATTGACTCTCCAAACCAACTGTATAGTTACAATCTAGCCTACTGATAGTAGTGAAGATCAAACTTTCCACCATCTTCATGTACATTGCAGAATCCTCCAAGTATGGCCTGACAGGATCTTAGATGTTAGGGAGAGGCATTTGAGATCCAGAACCTTGAGAGAATATCTCGTCCAATGGAAACATTATCCCAAAGAGGATGCCACTTGGATGAATGAAAGTACTCTCAACCGACAATACCCCCAGTTCTTCTCGAGATGAGGACATCTCGATTCCTCTAAGGGGGAGAGAATGTAATATTTCCACATGAAATATTAATGAATTTTGACCACTACACGCCCCGTGCAAGAGCAGCTTAAAATAAATCTCCCCACGACTAGAAGAACCCCGGGCAAAATGCTCCACCCTCGCGCATTAATAAACTCCACCCGTATGGTGCATAAGAGGCCGTGGCTTGAAGACCGCAAGGCCGCACGAGATGTAACGTGTCCACCTGTTCCCTTCAGGACACGTCTTAGCAATCCATCAGAAAGGAGGTCTAGAAAGCTCCACCCGGCACTCCCATGGAATGTCACAGGATTCGTGATCTAGGACTTTCCGTGTCTGCCACGTAGTAGAAGTATTCTGGCCATTCCCACTTAGGACCGACCTAAATCAGGGTTTTCCCTAATGGTCATTTCCTAAACGACAACTAGCGTCGAACCCCAAGCTAACTACTTTATGCAGAAACGCCAGGGCCGAAGCGGATTCACGTTGCACTTGGTTCAAGGAGAATGGGAAACAAGAGGGATGCAAGGCTCGACCTCTTTGCCATAAGGCATAGTCCCATTCCATTCCCCTAAAACAGCGTAAACCGGGATTATTGTAACCTAGACTCTAGGTCAGTGCCTTTGCTATTCATTTCCTTTGAGACGATCTTCTTGCTGTCCATTATGATTGAGAAAAGTTCCCGGCCAACCAGGACCACCCATCCGTAGGACAGACCCATGGCCACATCCACCGCACTTTCCTCAGGTTGTTTTAGTTGTCTAATTACCTACCACATTTTTAGTTGGACATGCATCAAACAACTTCCTTAATTAGCCCATTAGGCACCAGTTCCTTCACGTAATCATAGCACTTGACATAGAAAAGTAATGTCAAACAAGTTCCTTTTCAACAACTTATCATATTTATCTTTGGAATACATTTATAAAGTCCAGCCCGTAGGCTTATCCATAATCCGCCCGAAGGCTATCCAACAATCCACATGGATTACTAATCCAAGATTCCACCCATAGACTAGTATGTGGGCCTCGAGATCCAATCCCGAGTCACGTTGGCCTCTTGTGCAGGGCCCGGAAGGTGAGGATTTACTGCCAGAGCCCCCCTGGCACCCAAGCGTCCTCCTGCTCCAAGTAGCGCTCAATGGAGAGACCTCACGCGGCGAGCTTGGTCCACCTTCCCGGCACGGTTAACAACCCCCTTGGTTAGGGTCAAGTAGACAGTCGGGGGTAACTGAGGCTGCCTCTATTAGATATCTTTTCATCCTTTAGTTCCTTGAGCAAACAATGTAAACAGTGCTTTCTAAACTATTACAAGCACAATCAATTCCAGTGATCGTTTATTTGGCCAACTACTAAGGAGTGAATCCTTCTCTCCGAATGCATCTAGCATTTGATCCGGGATCAATTGCGACTTGGCAAGATCCCTAAGGGTTTGTTTGTTAAACCATATGTCCTTGGGTTAGGGCCATACCCCATTAACCCAACTTAACCAATACCTTAAGTTCTATTAACAGTAAGTATGTTGCTCCAAATTATTGATTGGTCTTTTGCTTCCAAGCAATTATCTAATCCCCTTATCTTGGTCACTTTTCCCAAGAAAGGTGCTATGTCAGGATGACTACTTATCCTCTTGGAAGATAAACTTGCGTAAGAATCTGCCAATCTCATTCTGAGGAATTTGGCCGTTCCCTTGTGATCAAACCACAAGATCATGCGACTCTGCAATTTGTTGCACGTGTCGCATTTATTTCATGGGACTATTTTACCCATCGAACGGTGTCTTCTAATCACGGAATCATGATTAGATAGGAAACAGGGTTAGGGTGTCTTCATAACCAATCCATTCCTGGTTGCACTAGGCTGACATTGTCGGTCCTAGGGTTCCAATTCAAACCGAGTTTCATCTTTTTAGCGAGCGATCCTTAGGGTAGAAACCCTAGATCATTTCTCGCAAGTATGTCCTATTGTCCTTGCATTCCGTGAATGTGGACAGGTTTTTAGGGTATGAGAGTTTCAACTTGGCAATAAGTGTGACTAGATCACGTCCTCAACATGCTAAACCCTAGTTAGCACTTTGGGATATGTTGCATCGATTTAACCATTCCTAAGCGATTCCTTCGCAGTTTTAGGTATTTAGGGTAAACAAATTTACTTGTCTACTCATGAAGATAATTACGATACCATTCTCGTAAGCACATGATTCATTGCCTATGTATGATTAGATTTACGAACCCTAACTTTTCTGATTAAGATCAAAGCATATGCTAAGTTACGGCATAATTTCCATTGATCCTTCTAAAACATGCATTCACGATTCATGCTGCTAGGCTTTTAGGGTTTATGTTAAAATGAACCATGCAACCTTTTCCTAATTTCATTTCTGAATGAATTATTCGTATGCTGAATGAGCATTACACAACCTTTCATAACTACTTACGTAAATGATTGAGATTTATGCCAACTGACTAGAGTTTAATCTACTTCATGCAGCCCTAGAATCATTTCCATGCCTTGCAAAATCCTACGGTTGTTAGCAACCTTCTTTAATGAATCATTGCGAAGAAGAGATGTCTAATAATGCGACGTGTAATTTAATCTTTCCATGCATAATCAAAGTATACTACAATAATTTCGACTTGTAAAGATGGTCATTAGTTGATCTAGATTTGATACTTTGCAATGTATAGAAACAACTTGCTGAGAATGCATAGACATCTTATGTTCTTCTTTCATTCGTTTCTTTGAGAAATACAAATGACCGATTCTTCAATTGTGAGTTAATTCCTTAAATTAGCCAATGTATTTCAAGCGCAAAAATGCATCTTTATCAAACTCGGTGGATTTGACAAGCATAAGCGCAACCTAATTCCATGAATTAACCATGCATGTTTGTAATACTTCGACATAAATCAAGAAATAGGAAGAAAACCTGGACTTGTGGGTTCGGTGAAATGTCCACATGAATGTTAGGAGATGATCCTCCTGCGGCTGCGCCTTGTGCCTTTTTAGGGGCCATCAAGACTTTGACCTTCTTGCCTTGGCCGCAGACTTATGATCTTGGCCCGTCTCCCTCGCACATGCAATTCCCTTTTGAAATAGGTCTTCCTTGACCAATGCACCTTCTTGCGGAATTTGGGCTTTGGAAATGGGAACTTATGAACTCCCCTTCTTTTCGTAGAAGTTTTGGGAATACAATTGATCTTCACAGAAAGGGGGCTTAAGAAAAACCTCGGGGTAAAATGGCTTGTGGAAGTTGAAATGGGAAAGGGGTTAAAACCTGGCTAATATGGCTTTATGTGAGTCCACGGGAAGGGATTTAAAAGAAAGCCGAGGGATAAAGTGGACATAAGGAGATTCAGTGGGAAAAGGGGGCTTAAAACCGGCTAGTGTGGGAATCCACGAAAAAGCGGTAAAATAGCTTTGTGGAATGCAAGGGGGGAAGAAGTCTAATTCCCGGGGGTATAAGAGACCGCTTGAGAAGGGCAATAGAAGGGTTTTTTTAAGAACCCACAAGTAATATGAATTTGAGTGGGGATTTCCACGGGAAGGGGTGCTTAAATCCCGGGGGAGGCAAGGGAAAGGGTTAAATTTCCCGGGGTAAAAACCCCTTGTGTAAGTATGCAAGGGAAAGGGCCTTAAGGAGCCCCCCTTAAGGCTTCACTACTGCACGTGGCAGGGAGATGGACTTTTGAGGACGGCGGTCAATGTGGCCAGGCGGCGGCGGCTGGCGGCTCTTCTGCGGCAGCTCTTCCTCACGGCGATGTTGCTCTCCTCTCTCTCTCTCTCTTGGCTTGGCAACGTTACGACTCTTCTCAGCCTCTCTCTCCCTTGGCCTGGCAGCGTCATGGCTCTTCCTCCCCTTACTCCCCCCCCACAGGGGGTTTTTATAGGGTAGAGAGAGGAGACCTCTCTCCCCCACATGCCCAGTTGCATGGCTATTATTCCCCCTCGACCTCCAGCAAGAGAGCTTAGTCATCCCTGCCTACTCCCTCTCCTCCACCACAGCCTTCGGCTGAGGGAAAGAAGGGTTAATAATTAAAAAAATTGCCATAAATCTATCAATTATCCTTTTGACCTCCTTCCAAGAGGAGGTTCACATGTAGACATGAGGGTTTCTTTAAACCTTAGTCTCGATTTTTGCCAATGGAGGGTCATGTTGTCGTGTATCGTTAAAGTTCGTACCGTCCGTCTCTTCAATGCCGGAATTTTCATTGCATGAGACTCACGCGGCTAGTAATATTTTCAGCAAAAATATTACACGAGAACACCCTTTATGGGAAAGGCAAAAGGATAATGGTTAAAAATTTTGCAAATTTTTTTATTATTAACCCCTCCCCTCAGCCGATGCATGGCAGGGGGAGAAGGAGTGTGAGAGGAGTGGTGTAAGTGGTGGAGTGCATGGGGGACGGAGGAGGCATGTGAAGCCAAGTGGGTGGCTATCTCCCCCCCCCCCCTTACACACTATATGAACCCCCCCTGAGGCTTGAGGGGGGGAAGGAAGAGAGAAGGTTGCCGTGCTGCGCCTTGTCGTCAGGAGCTGCCATCGCTGCCCTGCTACCGTGGAGTGACGCTGCTGCCACGCCGCCTCCACTTCACCATCACCAACATCATTATCATCACCATCTTCATCATCGGCATCTTCATCCACTTAATTACCTTCTTCTCTCTCCACGTAGCTTCGGTTCAGAAGCATAGAAGCTTCTAAAACAAGGATTTCATAAGCCTTGTTCATCTACACCATCTCAGGTTTCTTCAAAAACTGCAATTGTAAGGCCGTGTCCTGCGCGAAGGAGAAGATAACGGGTAGAAAGGGATTCGTAACACGTGAAGGACCCAAGAGGAAGTTGCTGAATGGGAATTCGACTCATCAATGGCTCCCAAGAAAATGGCGAGAGGCACTCATGCGGGAGTTTCTACCCCAAGCACTCGTATGGATAATACCTCGAACCCCAATACCCATTTTCTTAGAAGTTTAATTCCGCACAAAAGGAATGCATTAGGCACGTTTAATTTTCATGGGGAAGTTATGAGTGCAGTTATTTATTCCTCTTACAAGATTTAGTTGCATGTTCTAATGTTGGAAAAATAACTAATACTTTAGGTTAAAGGCCTGGAGGGAGAGGCAGCTTCAGTTATCCCTGACTATCTACCTGACCCTATCCAAGGGGGTTGTTAGCCGCACCGGGTACGTGGACTGAATCTACCGCGAGAGGTCTCTCCGTGGGTGCTACTTGGAGCAAGAGGACGCTTGGGTGCCAGGGGGCTCTGGCCGTAAATCCCTTGCCTCGGGGTCCTGCACAAGAGGCCGACGTGACTCGAGATTGAATCTTGAGGCCCGCATACTAGTCTACAGGTGGAAACTTGGATTAGTAATCCCTGAGGATTGCTAGATTGCCTTCGGGCGGATTATGGATTACCTTCGGGTGGATTATGGAATAGCCTTCGGGCTGGATTATATGGTGTATTCCAAAGACTGATAAATAAGATCAATTGTTGAAAATGAACTTGTTTGACATTGTTTTTCTATGTTAGTGCTAAGATTACGTGAAGGAATCGGTGAATAATTAATTAGCTAATTAAGGAAGTTGTTTTTGCATGTCACTAAATGTGATAGATAATTAGATAATTAAAGCAACCCTTAGGAAAGTGCGGTAGATGTGACCATGGGTCCGTCCTACGGAAGGGTGGTCCCGATTGGCCGAGAACTTTTCTCAAAGGAAATTGATAGTAAGGAACGATGACTTAAAATCTAGGATACTAGAGTCCCGATTTATGTTGTTTTGGGGGAACGGAATGGAACTATGCCTTACGGGCAGAGAGGTCGAGCTTTGCATCCCTCTCGTTTTCCATTCTCCTTGAATCAAGTGGAGCATGAATCCACTTCGATCCTGACGTTTCTGCGTAAAGTAGTTTGCCTGGGGTTTGACACTAGCTACAGTTCTAGAAATTTGACCACTAGGAAAACCCTGATTCAGGTCGGTCCTAAGTGGGAACGGTCGGAATGCTTCCGCTTCGTGGCAAACTTGGAAAGACTTAGATCGCAAACCCCATGATATTCCACTAGACTCTCTTTCCGATGGGCTGCTAAGATATGTCCTGCAAGTGAACAGGTGGACACATTACACTGCCAGACTTGGCACCTCTTGCAAGCACAAGCCTGTCACGAGTAATTTTCCATGCAGAGTCTCCAAAAGACACAAAATACCTTGCATCATCAAGCTGTCTAATTGACATAAGGCTGCGAGTCAATGCAGGTACATGGCGTGCATCGTGCAAAACAAAAGAACTACTAGAAGGAAACTGCAGCCTAACATCTCCAATACCCATAATGTCAAGAGACCTATCATCACCAAGCCGCATAGAACCAGACATGGTACGATAGGTATGAAACCAATCTCTACAGGGTGTCACATGAAAGGATGCACCCGAATCCAAAAGCCAACACTATGCATACATAGAATGTACCTCAGAAGTCTGTAAGGCATCGCATGAAGAAGCTGCAAGTATGTAATCATCATCTGAATTAGTGGCATGCATGACATTAACCTCTTCTATCTTCACATTGGACTTTGTAGGTATAATATTGCGCTCAAAAGACTTTTCCTGCACTTTTTCTTTTCCCTTTTCCTTGCGCTTGTCATCGCACATTTTATGGCATTGCGGCCTAAGATGTCCTGCTTTCCCACAATAATGATAGGTAAGATCAGACTTCTGTCCATGGGACTTATTGCGACCACGTGACTTAGACCTGGACTTTTGAGAGTCCGTACCCTTATGATCATTATCATGCCTACCATATCTACCACCTCTAACGGTCAATGCATGTGAAGAGTAGGAAGGATCATTGTTTCTCCTATTGATTTCCTCAGTCAATAAAGCACTCTCAACATCTTTGATTTTCAGCCCATCAAGCTTGTTTGTGCATATGGCAATACGGAAGACATCCCATGACTCACGCAAGGTGCCAAGCAGAAACAACAGGTGCAAGTTGTCTTTGAACTCAATACCCTGTGGCAACAGACTCTTCATGATAGCATGAAATTGACTGAAATGAGATGAAAGGGAGGTCCCCTCCTTCATGTGAAGGTCCATTAACTGCTTCAGCCTATACATCTATGACGCAGGACTCTGCTGCACATAGAGCTCCTGAATCTTCTCCCATAAATCCCATGCACTCTAATTTTCATCTTTAACAACATTATGATGGACCTCTTCTGAGAGTGAAAAAATAATGGTAGACTTGTATAGCTCATCAACTTCCATCCAAACATCATCATCCATATCCTTAGATTTAACACCCTTGAAACGTAAGGGTTTAATCTACAACTTTTGTACCAAAACCTGCCATATTTGGGACTTTCAATACCCGTAGTTGGTACCATCCAACTTGGCAATGTTAAAGAGAGCTGTATCTTTCAGATGACCAGCCATACTGTCCCAAATCAAAGTAAAAAAGTAAAATGCAGGTTGCTGTAATTAGCAGAAAATGCACTAAAACCACTGCTAAAACTCGCTGAAAGAGTGGATTTCACCCAGAGAAGCACATATCCACCAAACATGACCAAGATAACATCAAATAGTAAGCATTACTCTCATAGAAGTGCTCAAAATCTACAGATTTCAGCTTGCTGTAATAAATGACAGCAATATGTAAAACTGTCCCAAAATGAAGCAATCACTAATACATATGTTACTACAACTGCCAGGTAGTAAGATACATCCAACAGTGAGTGTCCAGGGGCAAGAAGGTACCAAGAACTATCAAACCAATCACCTATCAAGCAAGAGACATCTCATAGGTCTAGAAGGCATGCATGTAATGGATCTCGGGGTAAGAGAAGAGACCAAGCACAAGCACAACTGAGAGAGCAAGAAGCTCAATACATAACCATCCAAGATGCATACAAAACTGACAAATCTGTGACAAAGATAGGTGCCTGCCTCAATAGGCATATCAAATCAATCCACTACAGACTAACTGCAGACATAAAGCTCTTAAGAGAGCAAATGCATGTAACTGTCCCACAAGCTCAAGCGTAAATAAGACTCTGTGTACATCTGAATATACAAAAAGGCTTCCACTGGAAGTAAAGTCGGATGCAAAGAGAGCAAGCAACACTCTAATACATCGAATACATAGCATTAGACATGTGAAATCCTAGTAGATTACATCTGGAGTATAAATCCCAAGCTATCTTAGACCCGTAAAGCATAAGCCTGAAAGCATTCAAAGAGCATGTAACTATCAACCAAATGTAATGGCCAGTGGTCCAAAATGCTCAAATACATCTGAAGACGAAGCTCCAAGTAACTATCAAGAATAGGCAAACCAAGTGGCATCCATATCTGACCAAAGTATAAATGCAAGAAGCCTAAATGTCAAGCAGTGACAATAGGCATTAACCAGTCTAAAGCATGCCAACTGAAGCCAAATGCTAGTGAAGGATAACCATGTCGGAGCCTAATCCAAGCTCAAAAGCATTCTGGAACCAAAAAGAAGCATTTGACAATCTCCAAATACACCAGTATGATCATTCAAACCTCTAGTGAGCACCCTGTATCCAAGAATCAATGCATACTCCAAGTAAATGAGCTTCAGCCCACTGTATTACATCATCATATTTATTGTTAAATGAAGCTCAAACAGTGCTCAAATATGCTCCAAATCAGTCCCAAATCATAGATATAGCATCCCATAACATCCGGGCATCAATAGGCATCAAATGGGGAATGCCGAGAAGCATCAAACAGTAAATGTCAAGCGCAGCCCTGTTTTGACAGTCCTAAGACTGTGTATATAGCAATGGCTGAAGGGGGAAGCACTCGAATCGATCACCGGGAACCAAGCACTAATGCCGGGGAGTCCAACAATGATCGGGAAGGTTGCCAAGAGTGCCAAGAAGCCGAGGAAGAGCAGGGAAATGCCAGGAGCAGATCAGCCCAACCCCCTAAAAATGTGCCACAATTTGCACTAGCTGTTCTTGCAGGATGGGGGGTCTTCAACAATGCTCAAGAGCACTTGGTAATGTCGAGGGGGCTTCGATGCAGCCCTGGAAGAGGCCAATGAAGGTCTGGAAGCTCGGGGAGGAGACGAGAGATCAAAACATACCTGCAAATGAAGGTGCCATGGCTGCCATTGAAGCTCGGTTGAAGCTCTTCAAATTTGGGCTGAAGAGAATACCGGGCAAGCTCCAATGCCTTTTCTCTGATACCAATTGAAAGGGAAGTGGAACCCAGGAGGAAGAAGCTTGGCAGAGAGAGCTATGGCGGATGGAGAGCAAGAGCCAAGAGAGAGAGATACTCAAGTGTGGGAACTCCAACAACCACAATGTGTGGCCGGGCCTTCCTTTATTCAAACTGTCACTAAAAGAATAAAGAATAAGTGAATGTGATGGGTGCCCACCACGTGCAGTGTGCAATGGTGGGTATTGTGAGTGTAGTAATACACGGGCGACTAGGAGGAGGTGCCTTTACCCCCAACAAAGAGATTAAGCTCTCTATCACTCTCTCTCCTCACCCAACCTTTTCAAACTAGCAGCTATCTTATGTCAAATCTCAAATAGTGATGGGTAATCAAGATACTACAGTATGACCCCACATACTGTGAAACTACTTCTCCAAGGTCTATTATTCTTGCTAGAAATCTAGACTCACCAAAACTTCAACATCACCTATTGAACAACTTCATGCAGCTGGTTGATTTGCATAATCAAGTGGAAAAGGGAAAAATATGACAAATCCTCTCAATCAAATGTGACAAGCCAAAAATCACCTAGGACAACTTACTGCTAAGCACCATTATGAAAAAGGACCTTCATGTCACAACTTAGGTCTTTTACATTGCGTTTGCATACATAAATACAAATATCCATGCCAATAGGATCCCCAAGGTATTGATAAAAGACTTAAATGACTAGGGGAATAGTGAGGAAGAACTTGAATGACTTGTGGTTGATTTGGCCCATGATGCCATAATGGGAGCACAAAAAGTACTTGGTTGGGGACTATGCTTTTATACAATAGGATGATTTTGAAATAGCTAGTTAGGTTTGTCATAAATGATTGAGGATAAGAGACGAGTGACTCAAAAAGCAAATAATATTTGGTCTGCTTGGAAAAAGTAAAGCGAAGTGGCATGATCAATTGCTTGAATTATGGAGGTCTAAGCTTGCTTACTAGGGGAAAAGCTTTTGTATGGAGGCTTCTTATCTAGGGTCTCCCCACAAGGGATCTGCAATGCAATCATTCACAAGATCTCCAATTGTAGATGTGTCTTACTACATGTGATGAAACTTCTATCAATATTTTTATCTATTGCCTAGTTATTAGATAGGTCTAGGGTTCCTTTCTTGAGCATGGATGTTAATGGCACATCAATGTACAATCATTCATTACTTGAATTTTAGGCAAGGTATCATCCGCTAATAGTTTATACATACTTGTCTTTTTAATTTTCTGTGTTAGACTGGTCTTTGGCACATTTGCAGACATGAAAATGCATTTATTTTTGATTCAGTCTTAAGTATCTGTGGTCATGTGGACCGTGTTCAAGGATTGTTACTATGGCAAATTACTTCCATGGTTTTGGATGGTGTGATCTTCAGAGAGGTGGTTGCTCCATGAATGGATATTATCTACACCATCTTGGTTGTGCCCACTTCGTAATCCAGTTCTTTGATTCTTATAGCCTTATGTTTTGAACTTCTTCTTCTTTCTTTCTTTCTTTCTTTCTTTCTTTCTTGAGAGAGGTATGGTCGATAGCACTAGCGATGTGTAGCTTGCTTGGGCAAGGCCTGCCTCGTGAATTGGTCTTTGGATAGGAGAGTGTGCAAAAATTCAAATTCTTTATAGGCTTGGGAAGTTGCTTGAGGTTTGAAAGAGCCTCCAAGCGGTTTGTGGCTTACCAAAGCCATAATGAAAATAATATTTGGTATACATGCCACATATAGACTTGCAAACATAATGTTGATTCTTTGACCTGATTTTTTGGCTAAGGATGTGAGCTTGCTCCTCTAGTGTACAAGTGAAGTGTTTCCTTGATTATTGTCGAGTTGTGCAACTTAGATGAGCTCAACTACTCAATTCAAGAGCGAATGCACAATTATATCGCAGATAGACTCAATGCGTAAACAACGCACATATTGCATCCCTAACATGTTGGATCCCTAAGTATGGTGTTGCACACATAATGTGTGAACGGGGGTCATTGTTTAGGAATTAACCACCTGCAAAGGATGAAAAGGATGATGATAGACCTTGACTCTAAAACAACATGGGCTGGTGTGAAAGGCACCTTTAAAGGGAGAGAGAAACGAGAGGGGGTGGGGAAGAGAGAGATGAGGGGTAGAGGGGGAGAGAGAGATGGAGTGAGAAAACGCTCGATTGCGAGTTGAGATCAGAGAGAGAGGGTGAGAGAGAGAGAGAGAGAGAGAGAGAGAGAGAGAGAGAAGGAGGGAGAGGGGTGAGAGCGAGCCAGCCAGGCGAACCTTTGATTTGGACTCCACCTTCGCGGAAAGACCTCTGTTGCAGCTCCTGCCTACATAAGTTCAGGCTATGGCAGGTTAGCTTCTCTCTTCTCCGCTTCCTCTCTCTCCCTCTGTGTTTGTCTCTTCTCTCTCTGTTGAAATTTTGCCTTGGTATTTTTTTCCCTTTTCTTTCTCTTTCTACCTCCTCTCTCTACACTCCCTTACCCCCTTTCATACCCTTCTCCCGCGTTGTCCCGACCCCCCTCGAGGACCTGTCTGGCTCCTGTTTTGCCCAGGTCCTCAAGCTCCCGTTTTGCCCTATTTTTCTCTCGGATTCGCACCCCGAAAGCCACACAGAAGCCTCAGAAGGCACTCCTAACTCGGACGAGCAAGCACCATGGCCGTCTCTCTGCAGGTTAAGGCGCCCTTGCTGAGCTTCCCCCCAGCTCATCTTGGTCAGATTGCTGCGCCTGCCCTGAAAAGCAGGGCATTCATCCCACAAAACGTCGAGATCCCCCCTCCAGCTTCCAAACACGCAAGCCTAGTAGATCTTCTAAGAACATCACATGTGCTAGGTCGTGTTACCCTGTGCAGACTGCCTGTTCACATACCGGTCGTTTATAATTAGCACGAACACGTGTTGTATGGCATGATCCTGTGCAGGATTATACATTCAAAGCCGGAAATTGACATTCTGCACGCTGAAGTCAGTTCTCAGCGTTTAACTTCTAACCTGTAAGAATTGATGCAATTTTAGACACTTCCGCTGTTGGAGCGACCTTAGAAGTTTGTAATGCTTGGAAGGTGAAAATATCCCCTTCTTTTCAGTATGATTTTGGGTGATATACTGTGACACTGTATGCTTCATTCTGCTACTTAGGATATTGTTGTACGATGTCTAGTTTCCCTGTTCTAGATGCTCAGTCATGTCAGTGTAAATAGAGATGAGGGCTCCTGACTAGCACCTTTACTCAAATTGTCAGATGCTATGATTGGGATGTGATCACAGTATAAGCCATGGCTTAGTCTATGAGCAACAGGTGGGGCTTGCACATGCTGAGTACATATATATGATAACTGGCTTTGTTTGCTGGGAAAAGTGGATTGGGCTTGTTTTCTTTGTTGGACAAATATTCATTGCTATTTGGACCTTAACCGATTGTGGAAATTTAGTCACAGTAGCCAGTGAACCATTCTTTTAACTACAGCACATGTTTATAGGCGATCAAACACAATGATTACTTGTTTTTTCTTTGCCAAGGTCGATTCACTTGCGTGAAAGCATATGAATTGAGCACTGAACTAGAGTCTAGATGTCATGTGTTGTTGGCTTTGAGTGTCCTGCTGTGTTTGCCTTAAGTGTACCATTGGGACATTTGTATAAATAAGAACTCTAGTTGTACTTGCTCTCAATTGTACCTTAACTATTAAGAACGTGGCCTTACAGGAGGACTAAATGCTCTTTCTTAACTTGTTGGCCTAGGTGTATTGAATCAACATAGCTAGTTTTGGTTCTCAATTTTAGATGAGCAATGAACTTGGTTTGTGATAAATGATTTCCCTTGGTTAAAAATTTGCAATATTGAATTACCAAGGGAAGCTATATAAAGTATAACCATTCCGTCTTTGCAATTGGAGGGAAACAAGAAAATTAATCCATGTTTCATGTTGGGACTTGCAAATTCCCATTCCTTTCAACCAACTTCCAAATATCCTCCATAAGGTTTTCTCTAGTCCCCTAATGTGCATGGCCAAATGCAATTACAATAGGTAAATGCAATGCAAGTTATGGGCACAAAACAACTTGCTTTCGATTCTCATGGTTAGTCTTAGGTAAATGTAGTGCTAGATATGGGCTGCTAAAATCTCCCCCTTTTACACTTCTCTTGTTTTGCTATTGAGTTTTGTTATGATATTACAAAATTTTCACTTTTACAAAGTGTTTCTCATTTGGATTCCTCTGGCAAAAGATGTTAGATTTTATAGCAAGTGTGTTTTGTGTTAATGTTGTAGTGCTTGTTTCATTTTGGTGAAGATATGGTTAGCAAACATAAAATGGATATCATGTTCATGACCAAAGAAATCAAACTAGTTGATTGAGTTTTTAAATTCAAAATGTTAGGTGAGATGCGGACTTGCCATTATTAAATGGGTCACATTTTCCCATTCAAAATTCCCTAAATTCCTAATTCTAAAAAGATATTTCTTGATTGTAGAAAGTTAAATTTAAAGGTGCTTGTTACAGTGGGCGACTTGTGAAAAACTCCTTGCAAACTCAAATGTGTTGGAAGTAGGGACTTCTAGGGCGTCTCTAGTTGTGAACCAACCTTGACAAGTAGACATTAGAGTTTCCTATTCTCTTTGGTCTTGGGATCAAGTGGCCATGGAGCTCAATGTGTGTTAAATGTTTTGAACTTGTAAGGTATCTCCACTTGTGATCATAATAACATGGGACAACCATTTTCTTGCTTCTTTTCCTAGTCCCATGTCATTAGTATTGCCCTAGTTTTGTCTTGATGATAGAGCCCTCTCTCATGGTGACTTGTCTTGGTCCATGTTCTTGTCCCTGTCCCCAAAACTTGTCCCATTTTACTATATGCGAGCTAGTTTAGAGGTGGTTGGACATTGGAGTGCCCTTTTCTCTTTGGTCACGTGAACAATTCTAGTTAATGACCGTGTCTTTCAATGCTAAGACCTTGATGCATAGATTATTACGGGTTCCCCTCTTGTATATTTGTTCCTCTCATAATGCATGTTATATGTACGCGTTCTTGTGTCATGTGCTCTCTCTCTCCCTCTCTCTCTACCCCTCCCAACCCTAGCCCTTGGTGCATCAGGCCATGATGTTGACTAATGACCTGCCTCTCCCACCCAAGGTGATTTGGATTTTAAGTATCTTATTTCTGTATATTTTTCATTGTGAAAAATATTGTTAAAGTTGTCAATTTTCTCTACCAATTGGGGTGCTCCAATGAGAAATTTGTTGCATAGTAAGAGGGCACGATTGTCCATGCCCTCAGATCCTATCTCGATGGATTTGCCAAGGGGGATGCTAGAATGGGATGGGGATTTCCCTTATCTGGTCATTGATAGCCATCCCCTACCTTGTTTGCTTGTCGAGGATGGTTGATAGGGATGCCTTTTGCAATATAGTTTTTTTTTTGGGGTTTTTTTTTTTTGGGTGGGGTATTCCGCCTCCTCCTTCCAAGGAGGTTAATACACTAGTTATCTTCATTTCTCCCACTTTTGTGACACATGTACAATTTCAGCATACTCTATTATGGAGTCATACCAAATTAGACCTTCTTTAGCGTGCACAATTTTTCTACAATGGAAAGCACACATGTGGGCGCATGCACACGCACATATTTTGTGATAGTACACATTCGCTTGCACCTCACCCAAGACATCACATCTATATCTTTGGTAACTATGAAGTGTAAGAAGTTATCTATATACGCCATCCCACCTTAATCCCCATCCTTTACATTTGGTTGTCGCTCGTCCCATCCTTATCTCATGTTGCTATGATTTGTTGCACTTGTCACCCTACAATAGCTGTAGAACAAGCTTTCTTTATCCAAACTCATTTTAGATTTTGAGCTGCCCTTAGTTGTTGGCTTGTCTATGCATCTTATGAGCTTGTGCCCAATGATTTAGAGCAGTTTGTTTTGCATTGGATGCCATTTTTGTGACCTGCAGCATTTGTATGTTTCAAAATATCTTAATTTCAATAAAACAAGCATATCTATTGTGCAAAGTAGAGTACAAAATGTCTAGGGGATGGATGCATCATTTTGATTCATTTTCATGCATTTTTCTTGGGATAGTATCGAAGCACTTTGTTGTATAATCAAACAATTAAGGTTTATCATTGTGCTTCGTATAATGCACGATGCTGTTTTCATTTTCATTTATTCTGTCTCAACTCAATGTCATTAAGTGATTGCACTTTTAGACACACTCACATACATTCAAATCCTGCTGTTGCATAGATGGAAAGTTTTGATGCATGTTTATACCTTTAAACATTAAGACAGAGAAACAGCCAAGCTAAGATTCTCCCTTTAATCTTGTAGTTTCTTAGACACAAGCTTTAAGCCTTTTTCTCATATCATTGGATCATCTCTAGAGCATGGAGTCATGCGAAATCAATGTTGAGCTTGGATTCCCTGTGCTCTTGAACCTAGATTGGGTCAGTTTTTTTTTTTGATGTTGCAGTCGGTGTAATATTCATATTCACTAACTCAATCTTTCCCAAGTAGGCTATTGATTGTAACTCATATTTCCCATTTTCAGATTTTGCAGGTCATGCATCTCCTAGGACATATGCATGTCACTTTTTTGTTGAAGATCCAATAATCTCAAATTTTGATAGTGCTTTTAGAAGTAATACTTCTTTTGATGGAATCCAAGATTGTTCTCTCTTGTAGTGTGCATGGTGATACCAAGCTCGGTTCAGTTTATAAGAACACATTATGATTTCATGTTTGCTTTTTAGATCTGAATGTGGCTTGAAGTGGCAATGAGAGTGTGATGACACTTTTGCTAATAATAATCTCCACAAGATAGGGATGGGGAGCCTTGGAAACTTGATTACATCTTGCTTTCCAAAACATTTTGTTGGTGATGATCATCCAACTAGTTGGGTTCTTAAATACAACAGATCCAAGGCTTTCTATTTTGTGCCATATAAGCTGGGTCTTTGTTACATTCTTGATGAACAAGCAAAGGTTTTGATTGCCTCAACTAAGCAATATCTTTCTAAGTGATAATCATAGGGAGGAATAATTTGTTGATGATTTTGACATCATTTGACCATATACAACAAGAAAGTAGGTCTACCAAATACCACATGCAAAATAGTTTGCAGCAACACTAGACAGGCTTCAGAACTAGGCAAAAACACTCATATAAGGAATGTGGCTAATCTGGCTTCTCTCTTAAGATTTTCGAATATTTTGAGGACCCTCGAAATAATCACAGTGATATCATGCCTTTGGTGTTGCTTCGAAGTAAGTGTACACGTCTGTCAGAAGTCACTTAGGTTAGCCTTGTTGTGATAGAACTGGGGCAATAAATTCAATCGTAGCCTTTAGTTAGTGAGTTTGGATTATAACACCCATTGTTTGACAATATGACAATGTTGCAGCAATTATGTATGGTTAGGCATGAGCCAGAAACAAAGCGCAGGTTTTGAGCCAGAAATAGGAACCAATTGGATTCAACACTCATTATGTATTGCATCTTCGAACTAACAAAGAATCAAAGCCCTGGACAGCAACAACAATGAAGCTGAAAATACTTTTAGAGGAGACCCAAAGTTTGATAATGCAAGCAAGAGTTTGTTGCGAAACCATATTTTTAGGGAAGTTGTGGGTAGCATTATTAGTAGACGGTTCAATTGTGATCAAGCTGCAGCATGGTGCACATATTATCCTCAGTCGGATCATGTTAAGTGCTTTTGCATGATTTAGGAACTTGTGTTCCTGTGGACAATTGCCTGACGAGCTACATAGCATGTAGCCTATAGGTACTAAAACCATTGGATTATGATGTTTTGAGTATGAACTAGGCTTTGTTTTAATGCATTTATGCAGCACAATATTGGTGTTTTCTGGCAAGCAAATGCAATGGATCACAGGCAAGTGTAGCAAAAGTATTGATCATCTAAGTTAATTAAAGTGCACGCAGGGCTCCTACTCGTGCGCATGTCCTTTGAGCTTACATAACGTGTAGACTCTGGTACTTTGTGGGTGTGGTATGCATAAAGTTGTGGCTAACCAAATAGGGAAGTTACGTGTGATCCATGTGATATGATGCCTTTTGTGCATGTTCAGCTTCTACGTGTTCAGTCTTGCTGGTGCCTTAAGATTCCTTGGTCTTAGATACACTCTCTTGTTTGCTATCCATTTCACCCTTGATATTTGCACAATTTCTGGCCATGAAGACAATTAGAATTAGCTGTTTCTACAGGCATCTCCACCTTAGCTAGATCTGGCCTAAAGGTCTTGGGCAATCCGTTTATGTCATATCAATTATGGTTTTTTATTCCAAGTCCATTTATGTCTAAATCTGTCCTTTGATTCCTTTTTGATTAGTAGAACTTTTCTTGTTTGCACAGTGGCTAACTGGGCCGCTTAAGGAGTGTTTCCCCAGCCATGAGAAGATTGGTGGTAGTAGCTGCAGGGACTTTGGTTTTTTTTTTTTTTTGGGGCGCGTGTGGCCTGGATGCTGTTAAGGACGTCTCGTGTTTTGAGTGTTTTAATTTGGCTATATATTCCCATTCATTACGTAAGGCTTGCAGCATTTAGCAATCTGTGTGTCTCGTATTGTTGCTATTGTTGCTAGAGTGAAAAAGATTGGTGCTAGTCATGTACAAATGGCTTCCATCTCAGGCAGAGATTATGTTCAGCTTATGTCCTGCATTGTCAAGACGTTTACTGTGATTTTTAAATGTTTATTTTTCTTTTTCCCAGCCTGTAATTAACAGTTATGTTGCTTAGTTTTGTATGCTCCTTCAGTGTACTAGACGTTTTCTTTTTTTGTCCCACTGCAATAAGAGCTTCATAGGTTAAATGGGCCGTATCACCTTCCATGTTTTACTGCCATTCACTATACCAGCTGTTTCTTGTCCATCGAGGATCTCAAGCTGAGCTTTTCCTTATTCCATCAGTTTGGTTTCTTCTTTCTTTTGCAGTTTTGATTGTGATGTTGTAGGATCATAACTCTTCTTTGATGCTGTACTCCATGTTGGTGTCATGCCAAATGCTTACATTAGCAATTCTCAACATCCATATTGGTACGAGGTTCGAATCTCATCACTGTTGAGATGCTTTAGTGCTTCTAGAAATTTAGCAGAAGGATTTTCACTTAAAACATTGAGAGTTTGCTATCTACAGTCTTGGAACCACAAATTCCTTCAGCATAACTACCTCCCATGCAGAAAGCAAGATCTGAGGTCATTTTCCTTGTATGAGATACGATATGCCTCCCCTTTTGGGCTTGTGGAAATTAGCAAAATCTATTGATGCCGGAGTAATTGAGGGTGTACTCTGGGGCACAGAGTGATGTTGGATTTGGTCAAAATACTTTCTGGATAGAGGTCCAAATCAATGGTGACTGAAGTTGATGATTAGCATCCCGGTTGAGAACAGGGCATGAGTGAGAAGAAAATTGGGGGTTTCAACATTGAGTTGTGATTTGTGAAACATGCCAAATTATAAAGTATAGCTTAATCTGTTTTTGTGGTTCAAGTCTAAATTTTTGTCAGATGAAGTATTCCAGAATCAGGAAACCTTGTAATAATCAAATAGATGATGACCGATGTATAGTGTTTGGTGTTGGAATCAGTCATTTTCTCTACAGCTTTTATTAATTTAAAGTTATTGCACACTCTGTAAATAGAGATGCAAGCTGAGATTGTACGCCTGGAGCTTTATTGGGGGTTGTACTTTTGACTATTATCTCTGTCCATGTAATTTTATTTCTGAAATAACTGTGCAGTATGATGCGTCTGTAAACCGGTGCTCATACTGCAATAAGCTCAGTTGGAGAAATCAAGTGTGCAGCTTTTCCTGTGCTTGTGCGAAATGCCTGTGTAGAAATATCTGTCCGATCTGTGTTTTAATGTTCTGCTAAAAATCCAGAGTGATACTCCAACATGGTCCATGTGATTGGGAGGAGTGTGCAGCATTTTTTTGGTTAGTACTGAGATGAAAACTTGTGCTCTGCAACAGGTTGATTGGAACAAGGAGACTACTTGAGTTTTAGAATAGCCATGGAGGGATCCACTGATACAGACTGTGACAGTGACACCGTATTATGAACTTTGCTTGAATATTAGAAGCTGACAACCAGGTGCTCTCAAAGTTGAACTCTTTGATTGTATTTCTTAAAAGGAAAACCAATTCTGAGTAAGTTATGTATTTGTTCTTGGGTTTGCTTCTTGACGTGTTTCTTAAAAGGGAAACAAATTCTGACTAAGTTATGTATTTGCTTCTCGTGTCTCTGCATTTTGTCTGCAGAGATACTCATATCGTAAGCTTCAATTTGTTTTCGCATCTGTGTTCATAAAAATGGCATTTGCACATTTAAGAAAAATCTATTTTGCCACAGCATAATAAAATATTTAGCTGCACAGATAGAAGATAAATAGAAGATGGAAGACCCTGGAAGAATTGAGTGGCGGCATTGGGCTAATTACGATCAGAATCATGTGAAGGATTTCTTTAGGGATCAAATGGCTCAAAAATTGATGGATGTTTTGGCTGAACGGGATGCTGCGTTTGCGGAACGGGATTCTGCCATAGCAGAAAGAAAGAGTGCATATGCTGAACGTGATGCAGCCCTCATTCAAAGAGACACTGCATATGCAGAAAGAAATGCTGCATGGATGGAACGTGATAATGCACTAGCAGCCCTGAGAATGGTCAGGGCAAACAAGGATAATCCTGAAACAGCTGCAAAGCTTATGCAGCTTGTGCATTGCCCCTCCATGGAGCCAACCCTACTGGCTTTGCCACCCATTGGCTGTGGTCAGGCTGATGATGGAGAACCAAATCACAGTCAAAAGCAATTAAAGCGGCAGGGAAAGAAGTTACAGCACAGTCCTAAAAAACAAAAAGGTAGTGGTGCCCATGATACTAAATCAGGAAAATCCTCTTCAAAGAAAAAAAGAAAGCAGCAAAACCAGCAAGATATTGTGAAGCCCAAGGAGGAGGTACCTGAAATGAGACCAATGGTGCCATATGAAATATCTATTCCGTACTGCTCCTGTACCGGAACCAGCCAACAATGTTACAGGTGGGGTAATGGTGGCTGGCAATCTGCTTGCTGTACCAAGTTTATCTCTGCATTCCCCCTCCCTATGAACCCAGCAAAACATGGTTCTCGAATTGCAGGCCGTAAAATGAGTGGGGGTGCATTTAAAAAGCTCTTGGAAAAATTGGTGGGAGATGGTGTTGATGTAAGGGTTCCCATTGACCTGAAAAACCACTGGGCCAAACATGGTACTAATGGCTATGTCACCATCAAATGAGGTTCCTGTTGCACCTTAAAGTTCCAATAATCTTAGCTCAAGTTAGGGACCTTGATAGTGGCAGAATGATGTGTGATTTCTGGGGTTTGTAAAGCTATTGAAGCAATGTACTTGAATGCTAGGTTTCTGGGTGACAATTCAGACCCATGTATTTGGATTCTTGATGTTTTGCCTTCTGTTTTAAACATCTCTTATATGCTGACTGAGATGATATTCCAACAATGTTATGTTTCTATTGGATAATTTCTGTTGGCAACTGAGTTAAAGCCATTGCCTATGTTTAATATGGAATCTGGATGTTGAATTTGTCAGCTATGAGTGTGCTGATTGCATGCAGTGATGTGCTTTATGCACACTTTCATTGGAAGGTTTCTTAAAAGACTGGAAGCGTGTCAGCTATCAATGGTATGCCGACTAGCTGCACGGTGTTCCCAATGCACACTTTCATCTAAAGGTCTCTTAAAAGGTTTGATTTGGGTTGCTAGCTTTGAGTTTGAGTTTGAGAACTGTTCTTGTTCGGCTGTTGAAAGCAAGATTGATTTTAGGGGGTGTTGTCTGTTAACATTGAAGCTGTTTACCAATTGTATTATGTAAAATGCAACTCAGTAAAAGTTTGACAGGCAGCTCTCTGCTTGTCAAAATTCAGGTTTACTGCCTCTGAAAGGGCAGCTCTTGGCTTGTCAAAATTTGGCTTTACTGCCTCTGAAAGGTGTCTAATAGGGATGAAGACATGGTGCATGCAGCCCAAATAATTTGAATGATAATTTGCTATCGAACATTTCCAATCATAGGATTTGACATGCAAATATTTTCAACACGTGTTTTGACCAGCTACAATTCTTGGGAGATTTTAAAAATTTTCCTCTTCTGCAATGTTCTTATGACATGGTCACTTGTGTAGGAGATACTGATGCATGGCCTGCCTCTCTCTCTCTCTCTCTCTCTCTGTGCGCCAACTCGCCAACCCCCCAGCTTGCCTTGCACCAAAAACATGAAAAGACCATTTGCAACTTTCTTTCACTGCTAAGTCCCTCCCTCGTTGAATGGACTGAAAAGTGGTACTGTAGAACTAGTAGTGGCTAATTGTAGTGTTGTCATTGTAGTAATGCATCCTAGAAGTTATTTGTAGAAGAAAGGTTACCAGATGTAGGCGTAGAATTTGTATTTTGGTAGTGTTTGAGAACTCAAAGGAGGTGTTCTACTTACCTATAGAGGATGGCGAGATTCCAAAACTCAAAGAAGCACAATAGTAAAGTAGATACTCAAAAATGACATGTAGGCCATGTGGGAAGAGTGGGATTGAATTTGAAAGGGTGAATAGAGTCAAAGGAAGAGTCAAGAAAGTCTAGTTAAAGTCAATTGAGCATGAGATTATGGATGATGAAGGCTCGACCTGTATAGGAAAAAATTATTAGGTTGTTGGATAAGGAGTCTCATGCACATACATGGTAGTTACACTAAGTAGAATGCTTGAAGCAAAGAAGGTACTTACTCATACATACATGGTGCACGAGTAAGGGCTGCACTTAACAATGGCTGCTGTATTTAATTTCTATAAGTTACAGCCAGACCTTTGATATTGAGATTCATTGTATTAGATTGGCTAGAGTGGAGATAGATCATACCTTCGGTTGTACTTGCGGCATACATGTATTATTTTGCACTAACAACGTTGAGCCCTATCTTGACATTTGAGGATGTACACATTGACCACATAGAAAGATCTACATATAGACTCAAACACTACCATTAGAGGAACTCATTTCTCTTGTCAGGAGGGATATGGGTTTTGTCAAAAACATTAAACCTAGAATGTTGTAATTGGCAAGCAACAACTAGGATATAATGTTTTAAACATGTATTAATATTGCTTTTCCTGATGGTACAAAAACTTGCAATCCTTGGAGAGAAGCAATTGTAGGGTTTATTTCTTGTTGGAAATGTAGGTGGAACATATTTAGTTGTATTGTCGGTATTTCTAGTTGTAATAGGACATCCAAACTTGTAAATGGTGGGTCTAAGGGGGCAAAGGACAAATAAAAGTTCTACACATTACACCCTCTCATTGGTCTAGGCTCAAAATGTTTGTACTTAGGAAACACACTCTAATGTAAAGGGATCTAATACCATGTCAATATCTTGTAGTGTAGTATTGATTTGTATGTTTCTTGCGACGTATATTCTCAGCCTTTGTACACATTTTGAAATCAACAATGTTATTTTTATATTTACTACTTGCAAAGTACTTTTATTCTTCACTCATTTGAGGTACATGTTAGATGTGGTGTGCAAATTGACATTATGATAAGCCTTTCCTCACACAATCAAGATTAATATGCAAGGTTGTGTTGTGGGATAGTTGGTGGAATAAATGAACTTGTTAGCATGATTCTAAGAAGGTTATGGTAAGCAACTTACATAGAGTCATATTGCATCTTTTGACATCTCGTACTATGTAAGAATTGGTTCCACTATGCCAACATAGATTTGTACCAAAATTTTCAAGGTTGAGATTGCAACCACTAGTGACACCCATTGCTATTCTAAATGTTTGTATCTTGTAGTCACTTTTTTTAGACCCAAGTTTTCAAGGAGAGCCATAAATGCTAGGCAACCCTTTTTTCCTTAGCAAGAAAATGCAACAAATCTACTAGAGGGCATGGATTCACCAATAGAACTATTTTGCACAAAGATGGCATTCTATGAGGATTGTCCATGCTTTCGAGCATAGATTATCATTATAATACAATACATTTTGCAAAAAGATGACCTTCTACAAGGACCATCCATGCTTTTAAGCATGACATTGTCACTACAATAGGATACATTTTGAATTGGGACAAGAGGTGCTATAGGCCAAATGTCAATTTTCTCACAAAAGTTGTGAGTTGAGGCATTGAGATGCTCAATAGAGGCATGGGAGGATAGGATGAGTTAGAAAATGGAGGTGGTTTTAGAGAGAGAATGGAGATGAACTTGAGAGAGAGAGAGAGAGAGAGAGAGAGAGAGAGAGAGAGAGAGAGAGAGAGAGAGAGAGAGAGAGAGAGAGAGAGAGAGAGAGAGAGAGAGAGAGAGAGAGAGAGAGAGAGAGAGAGAGAGAGCGCTTTATATACATGGGGGGATATAAATGTTGAATGTGGGGCATGACCATTGTGTACAATTGTTACACATTGAAACTTATAAGCATCACTTAAAATGATGCCCTTAAATGATGTTATAAATTAGAGTTTCATTTTGTTAGCTAAGTGATGGCACAATCCTTGAATAACATTAAAAATCATTGCTCAAGACATGCAAATGTGTTGCTTATACTACATCAAGGAGTGATGCAACCGAGATGCTCAAATTTGCCCATATCTTGGCAAAAGTTGTCATTAGCATTGGGGGTTCGTGTTATAGTGTGTAGTTACTTGATTAATCATCGAATTATAAAGTTTATTATGCAAGGGAGACACTTAAGGTGAAGACATTTTATAAACCCTTATGCGAACATATTTTGTATTTAGAGGAGGTAATTTGTATTACCTAACTCCCCCCATCCCCTTAACACCCAAACAACACCACACAAAACCCCCCACCTCAAACATGTCTTCCAATTTAGCCACACTTACACCTATTTCACACATCTTGAAGATTAGCTCCAAGAAGCCTTCATGGATGGCATGGGTAAAGCTTGGGATTGTTGATGATAGTGGAGAAGCATGTATGCAAAGCCATCAATAAAAGTTTTTCTCCATTGCAAGCAAATAGTCCTCACTCATTTGTGAAGATCGAATTGGGATGTAGCTTGTTGATGGATCAAGCTATACATGACGGTGCACAAAATGAGGTCATGTGATAGAAATGGACAAACAATTGTAGGAGCTCAAAAAGATTGTTATGGAATTATGATATTGATCAAAATTCACTATGAAAATAAGATGATTTTTATTCATATTGATTTTTGTAGATTGCTTATTTGGTGCATGATTTGTGACTTGTTGCATGATTGCATATGTGTGACACTAGTCATATTATGCCTAGTAGGTTGATGGAATGATGCTAATGTGCTTTGTATTATGGTGAGAGGATTATTTGGTAGAATTAGGTGAATTAATATTTTTAAATAATTATCGAGTATAAATAATATTTAGGTGGGACTACATAGTGAACATAATATATAACAATACACATTCACATGATATTGTAATATATATACATGATATTATATATTATTAAAATGATTACTATATTTGTGAATTATAGATTTAAGTATCTTTAGTGATAATTTCAACTAAATCATTGATATTTAGTACTATTAATTTATTCAATTTAATATTTTTAATATAAATAATTTTAGAGTATAAAATTTAAGATATGATTTTATCAAAACAAGCTTTTTTAATGGAACGATTTGCTACTTTCTTTATGCAATTTATTTTTAGAAATCTTTTCTAGCTTTCTTTATAAAAGCAATAAGCTCACGTGCAGGGTAAAAACTTAGTTTTGTTATTTCTCCCTCATTTGAAGTTGAAATTGAAAGTTTTCGAAGTCATTCTAGTAGTTTTGGCATGTTCTAGACATAATGATGATGTCAAAACATCATGATTTGACATGTAGAATTTTATGTAAAAATTATAGCAATCTACGATGAACCTCTTGAGACAAAACTTTATATTTTGATTGATATTTGTATTTTCTTTGCAATTAGATATATGATATGAATGTAAATATCTATGTAAATCAATATTTCGTAGTAAAAGATAGCAAACCACGGCTTGTATATGGGGGAGATAGACTCTCCACGTGGTTTGCTTCACAATAGTGATATTAAAGTACTTCAACTTTCAATTGTTTGGCATCTTATGTGAAGGTGAGAACTCTAGCACAATCAAGTTCTACAAGGTAGACTATTACAAACAAAAGCTATGGTCATGTTTCTCATGCTTTAAAATTCTCAATTTCATTATTTAACTAAGTTGATTGGTTCATATTTCTCATCTTTACCTTTTAGAAAGAGGTTGTCATATTTGTATAAGAAGAAGTTATTGAGTTTTAAATGATTACATGGATTGTCCAAACTTTAAAAAAGTCAGCATCATGTCTATACTTCACTTTGAAATCCTCCAGTGGAGCTATTTTCCAAGTATTGTAACATTTTGTTTATTCGGAATTTGAGGATGATGTGAAAACAAAAGTTTTAGAGATTATAAGAGCATATGATTCTTATTAATGGTAATCCTAAAGTGACCATGAATCCATATTTCACAATAATAAGTAGAAATTTACATTTTGACAAACTTTTGACTCTATTTTCCCACCCTTACATTCTATATTAGCAAGTCATCAATAGAAATGATTTATAGGAAATTTTCTTTCATGCAACTCTCTAGTTATCATGAACTCAATTTGAATACTTGGAAAGTTATTCCTGTCTAAAATAGACATTCAAATTGACATTGACTAAAATTTTCACCTTAAATTTGTACTTTTATTCAAAAATATGCATTATTGTCATTTTCAAGTATTGATTTGGTCAATTGTTCCTTATTTTTAGAGTATACTTAGTTGGATACATTTTATAGTTCATTGGAAAATCAAAAGTTTTATTTGATGCATAATATTCTAACTATTAATCATTTTTTGGGTGTTTCAATCCCAAAATACCCATGACTCAATTTTTACTTTAGTAATATATATATATATATATATATATGGTTTGATATCCTGAGATTTTATCTTACCTTCACTAAAAAGAAAACCCCTTGATATTCTTATCTAATAATATGTTAATATTTCATCTATATTACATAGTTACTATTTGGTTTAATATCTTGAGATTTTATCATAGCTTCAATAAAACATAAACCCCTTGATATTCTTATTTAATAAATGCCTACCACTTACACTCACATTAATCCCATGGACACATATTTGCAGCATAAGGCAGTGTTTTGTGAAAATCCATGGTTATCTTATTTTCATAGGTACGTAGAAGAGTTCTACTAAAATTATACATTTCTTTGCCTACAGAATCTCTTCTTATGCTCTACTCGTGTTGGATTGTGGTGGACAACAATAAGATACTACACATTGTTAGGCCCACATTCTCTGACATTCAACACCCTATAGTTGCAAATATGAAGCACCTATACTCGAAGGAAGACAATTCTTAAAGACCTCATTACTAAAGTAAATGATGAAGTATGATAAAAACATCACTTACATCAAGAATATGCAAAACATGGATTTAAGCACATCCTCCACTCACATGTGTTGTTGTTGGGTTGGGATCTTGATTTGAATATGACAATCAAATACCAATATATAGTATATTGGAATTTGCAAGCTAAAGGGGTCTTAAACCTAAAGATATCAGTACATGCTCCCATCAACATTCAAAAAGTAAATAAGAACCAATATATCGATTCAATAGTTTTTAATAAAACCCTAGCAAAAAGGCATTTACCATTCACGTTCTATTACGTTAAGTCCACATGATTTTGTAGCTAGCATATCTAGATCAAGAATATAAGCACAAGTTTATTGCTTAAAATCTTTATAGAGGATAGGACAATTGGAGACACAACTTACTCTCTAATGGGGCCATAATAATGTAAATTCGTGTTTTGAAAAAGCTATGTTCTCCTTCACATTATATAAGGTAACACAAAGCTAACTCCAATGTGGCCAAGAAGAGAAACCAATCGTACACTTAAAAACACATATATCTTGTTATGCTCAATTCACAACTAAACAAGAACTCACTATTCCCGATATAATGGTTGATAGTATATCTTATGCTTAAAAACATAATTTTTTCTTCTTCTCATTTTGCAACCAAACAAGAAGAAACTCACTAAATTCCATAACCTTTGGCAGTATCTCTTGCCCTATCAAGAGTGATAGATTGAACCAACCCATAATATTCTCATAATTGAAACTTTTTACAATTCCTTTAAATTTTCTTGATAGATAATTTTAGTCATAGACCATCTTTGATGTGCATTTTGAAATTCTTTAGGTTTGTTTAAATCCTCATCGATAAAGAGTAACACAAATTAAGTTCATTGCATGAGTTGAGTCACAACATCCTCCAATTCTTGTTGTATGATGGACTCTTGTGGACTCGCACAACTACCTCTTAATTTTTTTGTGTAATAAACTCTTGTATAGCCGCAATATTTCATCTACTTGTGCTTGGACTATTTGGCAACCTCTTATGATGAATGCTTGTGTGAAAGCCTCTTAAGATGGTAAATGTGGTTGCGTGAGATCTTGGAGTGGTCATGGGCATGCTTTTGTTCTTCTCTTTGGGATGGTAAATGTGGTTGTGTGAGAGCTTGGAGTGGTCATAGGCATGCTTTTGTGCTTCTCCTTGAGATGGTAAATGTAGCTATGTGAAAGCTTGTAGTAGTCATGGGTCTACTTTTTCTCTTCTCCTTGTCCTAAAGTGCGACTTGGGTTTCAATAAGCTTGGTAGGCCTAATGAAGAGGTGAACTGTTAGGATATCCCTCATTTGGTTAGTCACTAAGATCACATTTTAATTATTAATTATTTTTGTATCTCAATGTGCTAAGGATATTGAAGCATGAAATTGAGAAAATGGGCATGGGTGCCAAGAAAGTATTAGGCATTAAAATGTTCAAGGTTTAAATCTTTAGCAGCCTTGTGAAGACACAAAATGGATAGAGACATTCTATTCCTGAGAAGTCAACACCCAAGAAATGCACTACTAGAAATACATAGTTTTTATGACATGGGATCCAAAATGGTGGGCATTGCATAGCGATGTACTCTAGATGTGTCACATACATGATGCAAATGAATATTGCATAAATGACGTGAATTGTGCCATGATTATATGACAAAATTTGTGACTTCGTTTGCAACATAAACAAATTGGAAATTTTTTCTTAAGTGACATTTATGACTTTGCATCGTATAAGTGATGCTTCCTACTACAAATTTTGCCATGACTCCATTTTTCATTCCCTCCCCCCCCCTTCCCCCCCCCCCCCAAGACAGTAGACACCATCATGAGAAGCAATTCTTCCCCGTTAGAGCGGGCACCATCATGAGGAATGTGATAGCTACTAGTAGTGGTATTTGTCTCTATGATATCCCTCATAGTTGGAATCATGCTTGAATGGTTGATTGAACAAGATGTTTGTTTTGATTGGTTCTTTTTATTGTCTCAAAGGTCTCACATTTGTTTTTATTTATGTCTTCAATGACTTTGTTAAGATAGCTAGTTTCAATTCTTGGGCATGATAAATATGAATCCACATGCAAAATAGATGTATGTATTTGTTTTAAGTAAGAAAAGTTATAAAGGAAGGACGACATGTAGAAGAAACGCTTATGAACTTTGGCCCACACACAAACAACATTGGGTAATCATCTCGTGTGTGAATAGCTGCTTTGTCTTTATGCTTCACCAATTACTACCCATCAAATAGTAGACCCTCTCCATAGATGTAATGTGATAGAGTTAAGCTTGTCGGTAGGGACAAGGCTCTCGATGATGCATGAAATTAATTTCGTATTGTCCACTATCAAAATACATGTAGCTTTGCTACAAAACTTTAACATTCTCATATTAGGATTACTATATATGCAATCCATGCACAACTTAAAACAATGGTTCCATATGAACTCATTTCTCTGTGGACACACAAAAACATAAAGAGTTGATTCAAAAAGAAAACGACACCTATCAATGCTTATAACCATGAAGGGGCTCAACATGAAGAAACAGTAAAGATCATGGTAGGATTGGAAGAAGATCTAAGCTAACAAGAAACTAAAAATCAAGAAGCTAAAAGAGGATGAGGAAGAGGCAACTAAGATGAAAGCATGAATGTTAAAGGTAATTGAAAAATGGGAAGATGCAAAAGGATATGCAAAACAGTACAAGAAAAATGGGAAAAGTTGGATGTGGACACAGCCAAGGTAGTGGAAGAGCTCATGAAAATCCAACAGCAAAGCTTCATCCACATGCTAAAAAACATCTCAAACTCAAGGGAAGAAGACAACTTGGAAGAGCAAAAGAGAAAGCTTCACATAGATAGGGAAGCTCTCTACATTAGTATAGAGCCATTGCCACAACCACTTGAGAATGAATCCTCGTGAGACAAGGTGGTGCAACAACTCAAATAAGAAGGCATATCGATTGAAGTACCGATTATGATGGGATTCATAGATCCCACAGAACCACCACAGTCAGCATGACCACTACTGGAGGCAAAAAATTATGACATGCAAGATGTTGTGGCCACCACTCCTCTAGACCAACTAACTACGTGAGCCAATCATTGAAGCATTCTACATGAGTTGATACCAATAGGGACCCAAAGTAGAAGAGGAGGGAGGAAATGGAAAAATTGAAGGAATGGTAAAAGGCAACCCCCTTAGTACTACTCGCCTCTAAGAATTAAAGGGAGTGGAAACCATGGAAGAAGGAGGTTTCGTACTGTGAGAGGCCGCAAGTAACTTGACCAAAGAGAATGCATGATCAATACGTGTTCTTTTGTTTAGATTTGTCACATAGGTGAAGTGACCTACAATTCACTTAAGTGTTCCCCCCGCAACATCGCCCCCCCTATTGGTGCCCGCCTTGTTCACTAAGGGGGTTGGAGGAGTAGGAGAATGAGAGAAAGGGGCACCCTATAGTGACCTATGTACTACCTTAGAACCCTAACCCTATAGTTAGTCACTTGCTCCATTTGAGTGCACACACACATGTACACAAAATTTGCTAGGGTGGGAGCCACATAAGGCACTATATCCTCTTCACCACTGCATTCTAAGGCCGCTTTGCGTTCATCAATCCATCATTTGCCAATGCACTACATAGTGCACTAGTGCACCCTCTCAATGCTCAGAGTGCATGGCACACAGTGGACAATGCACAATGCATAGTACACATACATTAGTGCACATGTACTAGTGTACATGTACACTAGTGCATTGGCATGCAAATAACATTTAGTTTACTTGCCTACCTACATCTAGATTACCCACAACACAATAAAACCATTTCTTGGCGCCCTGAGCATACTACCTTGACACCTCTGTGCACAAGCTCCCACTCAGTGATACTATACAACGCACAACACATAGTGCATGATGCTTACAACATCCTTTGGTTCGAACATGAGTAAAAATATGATATGGCACAAAAGAGTGCACCCGACCCCATGAACAATGCCTCCTCACTTTGTATTTGGGGATCCACGATGGAGCACAAATCTAGCTAGGCTTGATAATTTGCCAAAAAAGTCATAAATGTCTAATTATGTGTATATATAGACAACGACAGTGATTTGCCATATGGACAGCCACGTGGGTGGCCCTCACAAACCCTAGCTAATAATACAGTGCTACATGTTGCCTAACCCATAGGTACAAAAAAGACCAATGAGGGCTTACATGACTCACTTTTCGCATCCACGACTGTGAAAGATGATGTGGAGCGAGTGACCACTTGCATTGCCAACCATCTTCAAACATCGCGCCGTAGTATTGGTTAATCTTGTTTCAACCTTGGCGCGAATACACTCGGTGCGTTATCTCGGTGTGCCTTACAAGTGATGTTTAATATGCAACATGATGAAAATACATAGCAACGTTGAGCCCAACGATTATTGCTTTGTGCCATATCTGTCAATTGCCTAAATGTTGAGCCTCATTTTGTAGATACGGAGTGAGTAAGTGAATTTCAGTATAGCGCTCAAGTGCATTAGCGCCGTATCTGTTGATTGCCTAAATGTTGAGCCAGAGTCAAATTCGACTTGCAAATACGGCTCAAGTAAGCGAATTTCATAATAGCGCTCCAGTGCATTCAACCGTAACTGTCAATTGTGTAAATGTTAGATTCAACTTGCAGATACAACACGAGTAAGAAAATTTTAGTATAGGGCTTGAGCGCATTCATGCCGTATCTATCGTTTGCCTAAACATTGAAATTTGTTTGCTTTCACACCGTATTTGCTGTACAAATATCTGTTTCGTAGATACGGCATGATTGAAAATCCTTCCATCTTGGGCTTCCCTCCCTTCGCGCCGTATCTAATGTTTGAATTTTTAATTAGGGTTTTAGGCTTTTGATTCGTGTTTAAGGTTTGCGATTTATATTTTATGTTTTAAGTTTTTGATTTGTGTTTAGGGTTTTTATTTGAGTTTAAAGTTTCTAGCGACCATCAGTTGTTCCTCAATCTTTCCCTCCTGAGATCCCTCCTACCCCTAGTTTTCCTCAGTCTCCTGCCATGCAATCTAAGCAATCTAGTGTAGAGACAATGTCTTCTCCTACCCATAGTAAGCTTCATTATGTTGATAACCAACGCTGTGACCTTGCTAGATAGTCCTCCCCTACAATTTCGAAGTTTCCAACCTCCCCTAGAGCCCCTATTCAACAAACAGAGCAACCTAGACCCTCTTATGCCCATGGAGAAGAGCCTTCCAAGTTTACGAGAAAGAGAAAGTCTAGATTTTATTATGTTCCGAAATGTTTTAGTGAGATAAGGAAGGCATAAAAAGAGCTACATAGCAAGTGATTCCAAAGATAGCATTTATTAGAGTTATCAAAGACATTTCTTATAGATTATCAAGGGTGTCCACACACACATTGAAGTTGGCATGCAAAGGAAATGGAAGCTTCTTGCAGCCGTTCTTTGTCTTCAAGAGGCTGCTGAAGACTTTGTTTTTGATTTTAAAAACGATGCTTACATTGCTGCTGCTCCTGTTCATAGAGTGACTTTGATGAACAAAGACTTTAGTATGGTCAACAGAATCAGGTATAGGTTTGACAAGGTATTGAGGCCCTTGCCCATACTGATAAAAAAGCATTTGAGATCCTTAACATTTCTCCAAAATTATCTAGGAGAGTGAAAGGGTCAGTGATAGAGGAGGTGTCACATTTATACCCAACAAGATCGCATCCCAACCCAACAAGAACGATTGCAAGAGGTTATAGAGTCAGAGAATGAAGTTTGCAAGAGGAAAATCGTTGTCCTTGGCCCTATCAATCTGAAGAGAATGGGGGAGTTATACGGGAAAATGGTTGTGAATGTCTCTTGCACTTTTTCATTAGAAGAGAACTATCTAAGTATATCCCACGAGGATAAATCCATGCTTGTTAAGAAATATATTCAATTGTCAGATTCTATAGTCTTTTGTTGCATAAGGTAAGGCATTTTGACTCAAAAATTTTACTATAAGGAATGATGGTGTTGTTCATTGCAAATGACATGCCTTTGTTTTTTATATTGGTTTTAGGGCATTGATTGCTTCTCTCAACCAAGAAATCTCTAAAACTATATTTATTGTTGATCCACTGTTATGAATGGAATTGTTTTCAAGTTCTCGTTCAAACATAGAAATATTTTTCAAAACGTTCGATTCAATCACAAACTACCATATTTTTTTTCCTACGTCAAAAGGTATGCAATTTTGCAAAGGGCTTAATGTATAACTTTTTTATTGTATGCATTTCTTACTTACATTTCACTTTGCACACGGCATTAGAGCCTAATATATATTGATATTCTTACTAATTATCCTTATGAACCCTCCTAGTGGTATCCATGGCCAAGCAAAAATGTGCATTGAATAGAATAATGTTTTTTGTTTTATTTTTTATTTTATTTGATTGTCTTTTTTAGTAACATGTTTCTATTTACAGTGCTGGCAGGCTAGTGGTTACTTTTTGGACACCACATATGAGGATATTGCTGATCCTCAATAAAAAACCTTATAGATTTCTCCAACAAGAAGTGCCTTGGCAAAATCATACGCATTCTTGTGGATGGAGAGTGATTTCAAATGTTTGTAGAACAATAGATTCAAAGATTCTCAAGATAGATGGGGTTAATGTAAGTATCTTTCACATTGTTTTTTGAGCAACGTGTCTTTGAGTTTTCACAATAACTGCTGCATTATCATCAAATTTTATAATCATTCAATTTCTTCGTTTTATCACCCTATGAGTACAAAATATCCCTACAGTTTCCAACTTATTACAAATTTCCTTTCAATGCCAATATTACCCCGATTCATACACATGGTGGATAAGAGAGAGATGTATTGAGTTGATTTTGGATAGGGAAATCATGCCAGTTGACCCCGACTCCCCTCCACTAAAATCCTCAACTAAGAGTAAGGGTAAGGCCAAGGGAAAGTCATCTGGAAAGACAAGCAAAGGTAAACTCCAAAAAGAAAGAAATGCCAACACTTTCTCATCCATCTCCTCATTAGCCTCTTGAAGAGAAGAGGCCCCTTATCCAATTGAAATTATTCAGGCAACCAAAGAAAAAAGCCATTGTAAGGAGATTAGATATCTTTGCTAAAAAAGCGATGAAGAAGTTACAAAACTAAAAAAAGATAAATAGATGCAAACAAAGTAAGATCCTTGTTTATTTACACTTCAATTTTGTAACTCTTGATTCAATGAAAAAGCTTTTTGTCAAATGTAAACTCTCATCAATGGTTTCATATTTATGGCTTGAAGCTTACAATTGTGGGAGGCAAGAAACTCATACAAGAGAAAGAGCATTCAACTCTTTTCCCAACTATTTTATCATTTACTTTGAACTTATATTCAGGGGATGTACAGTCTAGCATCTCCAAGGTATCCCTTACATCTTTAAGACTCTAATTGCAAGTGATATTTGCCTCCTTTTCTATAACTTGCACCTTAAGTTTGAAGGGAGTACAATCTGTATCAGAATCCAAGGGAATCCAAATGCCTAGTTTAAGTTTGTATCTCCTATAATCAAAGTCCAAAGCAAGAGTTTGTCGTGCTATAATATAACATAGAGACAAGGATTGGGGGCATATAATACACCTCATGGTATTGCCCTTATGGTCATCCTCTCTAGATTTCCAAAGCCTTCCTATAATGTTATCTAGTTCTGCTTCTGCAAATTTTCTACTTAGCCAAGATAATTTTGTTCTTTGTAAGTTTTCTATTTTGAAGCAACCCACAAAGATATGTAAGGGGATAAACCATGACATGTGTATTCTTCTTGAGATCCTTCCAGCTGTCATAGACTTTTGAATATCTTGACATATTTTGAATTTAAAACTAAGCATCGTTGTTGCCTTATCAGGAACCTCCCAAATTAGAGATGAGAGACTTGGCAATGGAAAATCCTTGATATGTCCATATGTACCCTCTCTAGACAAAACCATAGACTGTGTATAATATATAAAAATTCTTCTCACACTAAAAGAATCGACAGTCTCATCAACATAGATAATTTCTGCAAATGTCTTATGAATCACATTGAAAGTTCCTCTCAAACTCTCCATAGGTTTCCATTCAATACTTGTTGATGGAAATATATCTATAACCAAGAATTAGATATTAATACTTAATTAATTGAAAAAAATATCACATATGTTATCAACTTAAGACTTACAATATGTCTGCTAGCAAACACGTTTATTAGGAGACAAGTGTATATCCTTGGCCATGTAAACATGTTGCACTTTGACTAACCACCCTTCATGAGTAATTTTGAAAGCATTGATATGCCCCTTCCAGTGATGTTTTATACCCTTTCTTTTTATTCTTTTCACATTGTGAGAGCCTTTGCAAGTGGGCAACATGGTAACCCAATCGTCTATGCAAAAGGATTTGGGCTCCCAATTTCTATCTACTCCTTGGCTATAGACAATGCAAGAGTTTATTAAACAAGAACGGTGCCTTTTGGATGCCATACTTAGATTGAATTTGTAGAGAAAAGAGCTCACTGAGAAAGGCAAACGAGCAAAGAAAGAAGCTCACCGAGAAATGCGAATGAACTAAAAAGGAATATCAAGAAGACTAATGAAAATATGTTGGGGATGCCAAAAGCTCTCGACTTTCAAAAAAGTCATTATTAACTTCACAACATCTTTATCATATCCTTTGTTAGATTTTATAAGTAAATAAGGAATTTGGAACTACCAAAACATGTTAGATTTTGGAGAAGAGAGGAGAGAATCATGAAGTGGACTCTACTATCTTTAAAAAGGATGAGACAAGAATTGGACAAGAATACCATATTCTTGCACACATGGCAAACTCTCTTTGGCCCTTTCCTTAATCCTGTGATTAACAAAATTGCATTTTTTGAAGCGTTTTTGGCCATAATGCTCTACTCATTCCTTCATCCCATGGGAACACATTTCATGTAGCGGTTACTTCCTTTATTGGCATGATACATTAACTTTGCTAGCATGTACTCTATTGTAGCACTATGAGTAGTGCAATCAATCCATTAGCATATGGAAGTAACCAAGGCCACTCTCACATCTTACCTCTACATGCCTTTCTTGATAAAATTGATGTATGTTCCCTTCACGCTTTCCATTGCCTTTAGGATTATATATTAATGCTAGTGCAAGCTTGATGAGCCAACTTAAGAAGAAATCCCTAGCCATTCACATTTGACTCTCCTTTGTCAGCTGTAATGTTGCCTACACATCCATAATTACAGGTCACATCCTCTAGTAAGAATTCGCATATGAAAATGGTAGATTTAGTCCTCAAAGCTTGGTCATCAACTTGATTTGTAAGGTCCTCTCATGCAAATATAATATATATCTTCTCCCATACTCCCATAGGCATTGTCACTAGATTTACAACCCATTTGTAATGTAGAGAAAGTGTTAAGGTGCCTCACACAGAAGAATACATTTGACATGTATTTCAAGTCTCAAGAGAGTATATGACATCCTTATATATGGCTTTCCACTAGTACCTCTCTTTGATATTCTCAAATGTAGCCCATATACCTCTATGGGTAGTAGCCCATAGACTCTCATAAAATTCATGCATAATCTATAGTTGAGTAGCCTTGTCACACACTCTCACAAAGGAGTTCCTAGTTAATGCTTTGGATGCTTCCAAAGAAAGCTATTCTTTAGAAACTAGCCATATGCCTTTCTTCTCATCATTTGTCGATCCATCTCTTCTTATCAAGGTATTCAACTACTATCCAATTTGCAGTCATTCCCCATCATATAGCTCTTCTACAAAAGACTCTACTGAAGAAATTGATGATCATGGCCAAGTGCAGCTCCTACAATTCCAGCCTCTTCATCATCAACCATCATATCCTATTCATCCTCATACCTTGATCTAGATAACGTATCATCCATAGGGTTATCCTTTCTTGAAACATGCCAAAATTCAAGATTTATAGACTTGTCTAGGCAATCCACCACAACATAGCAATGTTAGGAGTAGAACAACTAGTGATCATCCCAAGAAGAGGTAAACAATCTATCTCCATAGTCATTGGTGATCTAATAAAATACTCATTGTCACATTTCAAAGCTATACCCACTTCCTACAACTCTCTTTTAATATGTGGATACCTTTTGTGTCTCTCATTCAACATCTTTGCTCCAATATCATTGCAGGCATGTTTCCCTCATTGTCATCCTGCCCAATAGCCCAACAATGATGATAATGGTTATTTACCCTACATAATCAACTTTCCTCAAAGTAGGTGGTATTCAAGAATCTTTTCAACTTCCTCATAGCCTTTATGTGCATTCTAACTTCCTCATAGCCTTTGTGTGCATTCTATCCCATTGGCATTTCTGCCATTTTCTCAATAACTAATAAAAAGTATATGCAATATGCAAAAAATGAGGCATCGAGATAAGGTAAAGCATAGAAGCTTCGAGAAATCTCCTCATCTTTGAAATTGAAGAGCAAGTCTCTTCCATCCTGTCAATAGTATTAACTTTTTTTGGTGATGGAATTTTGCCATACAGCCCACATATGTGTCTCACAATCAAAACCTCATTCACTTCAAAGATTGATATTTGCCCTCAAAAAGTAAGATGTCCCTCTTCTAGCCTAGTTAGAATCTTTTTATAGTCACAACAACAAATCTTCTAAATTCTTGTCCATTCAATTCTTCATATTTTTTCTTTTATACACACCCTTTTATTTCACATGATCTAGAAAAGGCATGGTGAGATGAGATATGTAATCCCACAATACTTTATTCATTGTGTTCATCATGTGTGCAATAGAATTTGTTGACCCCTGTGGTAAAGTGCACATTTGCACTAATACCAATGATGTCTTCCATATACTGAGATTCCTATTTTCAATTGCTAAACTAGAACTAATCATAACTTGAGTATAAGTCACCCAAAGAGTATCTAGGTCTATCAGCAAAAGCCTTTGCAAAGTCATCTACAACATGACATGCTCCCACATTCTTGATGGTCACTTTAATAATTGGATGCATATCATGAATGAGTCTCAATATCCCATTTTTCTTGGGTACTTTGAATCACATGTTAGACTAAGGAGCTAAAGAAGGCCCCAAAATCCCCATATTTATCTTTTCATTCAATAAACCAATCAACTTAAGCAAGTGAGCCTTTGGCACTAGAATTGACTGCAAGTTCCATGGTATATTCAAAATAGTGAAACAACCATAGATGTAACTATACATGGATCCATGTAGCCAATCTCATGTGATTGAGATGGAAAATGTCTTTCATGCCTAGAAAACATTTCCACAAAACATTGCTTCTTTGCAGTAGGTAAATGATAGTCATCACATCCAATTTTTAGCTCTTTGAAATATTTTGCGATAAATCTATGTCCAATCCTTTAGACAATGAGAAGCCAACTAAATCATCTCCTCACTATGTGCAAAGCCACCCTTTTATCCATAGTCTTCTAGTTCATATCCATGTTTACTTCACCGTTGTCACCTGAGCATAGATATTTGTGCTTCAAAAACTTTACTATCACTTGGTATACATCCAAAGAACATACATGTACCAATGCATGTTATTTTCAGCTTTTAACTCAAATTTTAGCATAGCTAAAAGTTCAACCATCATATCCATATAAGATATCCCATCATATATCCCAGTTATGCATTCTTCAGCTTCTAACAAACCATTTTCTTTCATGTCTTTTTGTGCTCTAAAAACATATAAAAATCCAATAAATCTTGTAGAAAAAGCATATGTACCTACTATGTCTGGTGAGAACTTTTTTATTGCATATCATCATAGTTTCACTTTACAATGGTGCATGTTGAAAAACTAGTTCTTTAGAATCTCTAAAATATTTCACATTTAGTGGCAAAGGATGATCCCTCAGTATATTGCAGTTCCTTGCATGGTTCCCACAAAAAGTCAAAAAATTGCACAATCATTTTTCCATCATGGCTTCTGATCATTGCATATGATGATCCATCATCTAAGACCTTTATTTCCATGTATAGAGCTATGATATATGGCTATTCAAGGATAATTAGATGGGAGGTGGAATTTTGCTCTATGGTTTTTTATCTACTAATAGATAAAAGACTAATTTAACAAAACCACTTACTTATGAAATAAAGCATTTGAATGTATGCTTAGTACATTCACAAAAGAAGTAATAAATCCATTTTTACCCATTTTTCAGTAGATAAGATGTGTGGCCTATCCATACTCTGTTGCCTTCTATCACATGTTCAAAACAAACATTAGACTTGAAATTTTTTCTAGTTAGCAACTTTTTAAACTTTTTATTTTTAACAAAACACATTTTGCTAAGGAAATTCTATATGTAAATACATCTCCTATCGAAAGTGTCTCCACAACTCCTCAAAAAGGGCTGATGGTATCTTATTCTCCTTAATCATCATATATTCTCTATTTGCAAAGTTTAAACAAAAATATATATAATTATTCAAGATAAAAATATCACATTTATCATTTTTTGTATGGAGATTCAACATACCATTAACATATAGATGCATCATGGTCTATTATCCATGGCAATATTAGCTTTAATCATAGAAGAAGCCATTGGTAAATACATGTAAAATAGAAAAAATTCAAGAAATTCTTGAAATCAATGTCAATATCCATGTCAATGTGCCAAATGAATTTTGAATGCAAAAGTTCAAATGCATTTTTTAGAGTAGGGTTTTTTTGAAAATTTAAAATAGGTGTCTCATAGGCTTCTAAATGCCCAAGTATGAAATGAGTTTTGTAACCTTATTAAACGAGTGTCTTACCAACATCCATCCACTCTCTCTCTCTCTCTCTCTCTCTCTCTCTCTCTCTCTCTCTCTCTCTCTCTCTCTCTCTCTCTCTCTCTCTCTCTCTCTCTCTCTCTCTCTCTCTCTCTCTCTCTCTCTCTCTCTCAAGCAAACTTGATAGTTAAAACACAATCCATAAGCTTAAAATCTTTGTTTTTCATGGTGGATACACAGATTTACGTTTATCCTCTAGCACACCCCCAACTTGATCTCGTACAGGGAAATTTTTTTAAGATATGGAGAAACATTATTCTTGATACTAACCCCTTCAAATATAAATGATGGATACAAGGAGCGCCTGTCATGTTGGTGCAACAATTTTTTATGAGTGTAGCCTAATGGCCTACACTAGGGGATGGCAATGCATAAGGGCAAGTGTATCTACCAACTAGAATGTTATATGGCCATATTTTTTATTAATATTGGTAGTCTCTTATACTCAACAAGTTTTTTTACCTCTTGGTATGGATCAAGGAGCCCATGCATGTGGACAAGGATTTTGGTGAGGAGCCCTTTGACTTTCCAAGAAGCAATATTTCTTTTGTATAAGAAGGAAGGCCACTAGTAGATAGAGTGTCTCCAAACCCAATCTTACGATGCCAAAAGGAAATATGAGTAGGATAAGGGACCTATGCATTCTTTCAATGCAGTGGAGCTCCAAGACCTACTTTGTTAACCCTCAGACGAACAAGGCAAAAAATCCAAAAAATCTAAAGTAGAAGACAAGGCCAAGGCAAAAGTGAAATGGAAGACGAAGGCACGCCAAGAAAAATATCGAAACACAAGAAGTGCGGAAAAGTCCTAAATCAAGGAGAAAGGCGCACAAGAAAAAGCGCAAGTCAATTCTTTTGCAAAAGAGTGCAAGGCGCCCCATGATTTATTTTAAGAGCATTGGCTCACCCGTGCAAATTGTTAATGTAGACGGGCGGTATGAAGGAAGCTAGAAAGATAGGAGAACAATGGAAAAATGGGCCTAGGCCACGGCTGGCCATGTAAAAAAGGGGATAAGGAAATAACCGCCCAAAAGGGATTTAGGACTTTGTATATAAAGTTGAAAAGTGAATGAGAAGCTCATTCTTGTATGTGGCCAAAAGTGGCTCTCCTCTTCTTCTTCTTCTTCTTCTTGCTTACTTGAGCTTGTGCTTGAGAGAGGGAGTGTGAGAGTGTGAGGGAGTGAGTGTGTGAGCAGGAGGGACCAGGATGGAGAAGCTCTCCAGCTTCTCCTCTCTTCTTCTCTTCTCTTCTCTTCTCTTCTCTTGCTCACTACAATGGAGCTTGGAGCGTGGAGCTCGCTTGAAGCTTGCACTTGGATCGTGGAGCTATCGGAGTGCTCGAGAAAGGAGGTAACTTGATCAGGCATGGAGGTAAGCTCACTACACTCGGAGATAGATGGCACGTCACGGCTATGTGAGAGGTGCCATCAGTGCTCGACTTGAAACACTTGAAGCAATAAGCAGTTCCGTAGGTCTCGCCTCTACATTTTGGTTCCATTGCCGAGACCAATGGATTCAAGCCTTGAGCGCTTGCACACGTGGAATCGAGCATTGAAGCAGGGTTTTCCCCAAACCGGTGCTTGAGATAGATAGGTAGGAAGCAAGGGATTTTGAACAGGTATTTGATCTCCTTAGCAAGTAGTTTTTGGTTTTTTGGATTTGGAAAAGCAGGTTGGATTAGTATAGGTATTTGATTTGTGATTTAGATGCACTAGGATAGGAAAAAACAAATAAAAAATAAGAAAAACATGCATTAGGCTTTCTGCTGTCATAACAGTAAGAGGGTTTGATTCGTTTGCCGATTTGCATTTTGGAGTTTATTTGCTATTCCATGTATATACAACTCTTCCCCTCCACACCCATAGATTTGATCTGGAGGTACCTGCCATAGGCCCTGACCTAAATTGTGTGATTTGAGTGATTTATTGTTGCGCCGGCCAAAATCGCGCCATGTTTGGCCTATTCGAGTGACATCAATTTTGGGCCGAGTCCTAGAATTGGCCCTCGGCCCTCTTCTATTCAGCCATTCGGCCACCACCATTCGGCCAAAATTGAACCATGTTTGGCCCGTTCGAGTGACGGCAATTCTAGGTTGAGTCCCAAAATTGACCCTCGGCCCTCTTCTGTTTGGCCATTCGGCACCACCATTCGGACGCTTAGGACTCGTCCTAGCTGAATCAACCATTCAGCCCAACTTACTCAAACAAGTTGACATTCGGCCCGACCGAATTCACCATTCGAACCAACTTGGCATTCGGCCCACTTGACTTGGCCCTCGGCTTGGTCGATTCGGCCCACCACCATTCGGCCATTCGGCCCTTGGATAACCACATTCGAACTAGCGGAATCAAACATTTGGCCCCTGTAATTCGGACCTGCTGGGCTGAATTTGGATTTTTTCAAATATTTAACCTATAGACCCCGAAACCGACCTAGAGACCATATAGAGCCAAAAGCACATTATAGATCTATCACTAGGTTGAGATCTAGAGTAAGTAGTTCAAAACTTGGATACAACCCGGTCCTTCCAATCACACATGGTGTTTAGCGTAACGTCCTTGTGGGTCAGGGGGGACTAACCCCCTCCCCCGACCCTTGCAGAGGGGGCTCTACCTCCTCTGCACCTCCCCCAAGTAGGCTGGAGAGAAAACACATGTGGAGAGAAAACGCATGCTGTGACAGGTCCTCCAGATTAGATCCTAGTGTAGTAATGGCTCTACATGAGCATAGACTCACTTTCAAAAAACAACAACTAAAAGCCCATACCTGAATAAAGACCCTAAAACTTCAATGGGCTAATATAGCCAACAAGGTTAAAAAGGCCACACCAGAAAAACATGTATACGTTGCATTCGGATTGCATCTACTCAAAGTGAAATGCAACAACATCAAGCTACAATTGTGAGGATGACTACAATCCTGACGATAGATGCACCTTGAACGACACTATAAGGACTTATTGAAAGAGTTGATACAAGTGCATGTTGAATAGAGAGAACCAATGAGCAAGGCCATGCTTGAAACAAGAAGGTCAGGCAACAATGCCAAGGATAGGATTTGGACTCACAAATATCATAGAAAACCACAAAAGAATCCCAAGCCTTATAGACGAAGGCATCGATGGAGAGCTAGCACAATGCCGCAATGGATATCCAAAAAGCATTACTACATGCTCAAGGGTATTACCCAGGTAACCGATGGATTTGCATGCCAAAGCCCCCTGCTAAACCACCCCTATTAGCTGAAGGCTAGATCATATCAAAACTGAGGAAGCACAAGAGGATATCTAAACAAAAATCCAAGTCTTGAATCAACAAAGATGAAGTGACTAAGCCCCTCACGATTGAAATCAAGAAACCAAACATGACTGCTCGTAATGTAGATCCTCAGTCTAGCGTGCTTAACAAGTAGATATCAAATTTAACCGTCGATTGTATACAAAAGCCACTAGTGTACAAGGAGCCTTTGATTTCTCAAGAGGATAATGAGCATCATAGGCCTGACATTGCTCATGATAATGCTAATTTCTCAATAAAGCAAATGATAGAGTCGTCTAATAGCCATGAACAAATCTTTCGGTCATTGCCAAGTCCACCTAGGAGTCCCAAATCTCCTACACATTCTTTCCCTAGACGGACACAGGAAGCAAATGGTAGAGTCGTCTAATAGCGATGAGCAAATTTTTCGGCTAGTACCAAGTCCACCTAGGAATCCCAAATCTCTTACACATTCTTTCCCTAAATGGACACAGGAAGCACAATAGCAGTTGTCAAGTGCAACTGCTCAATCCCAATCTCTATCACCATCTAAGCTTCTAAATGTCCAAGAGGTGGGACGTGACACCACCCTTAGCTCTCAGCCTAAGGATATGCATGTGCAATCCATTGGGTACTAGCTCAACTAATGCTCGATCTGCACAAATGAACGCGCTAAGGGCAACAAAAGACATGGCTATTTCCGATCTACTTAAGGAATTGACACCGTAGTCTACCAATAGTGGCCAGTCCACTGAGCTAGCCACTGCTACTTCCAATCATGAATCACACAGTCACAGCCTTTGATTGTGATGATGCCTCTTGCAGAACGTGTCCTTGGCAATTCACACGTGGAAGAGGTGTTGCAATCAACATCCTTGACACCTCTAGCATTGTCAAAGCACCTCAAGCCTAGGCTTGAGGAGAAACCTCTCAAAGATGTGGCCAAGGAGATGGCGCATTTGACCAATCAACCTAGCAAGGTTGTCAAGTAGGTTGCAGCTATGTCCCATGATGAGGACACACCAAAGAAAGACAAAGCTGAGGCCTGACCAAGCAATCAACGGCTAACCTAGTTTAGGGTCCTGAGTCTTTAAGGGATACACCTTCATTGACCAAGAAAAATAGGGGAAAACAACAAAAACAATGGCAATTACAAGTGGTGGGACACCAAGAAGACAGAGACCTAGAGCACAGAAGGACTTGGAAATAAAGCATCGATTCCGCTCACTAAGGAACCCATGGCCATCTATCCTAGCAGTAGTGAAACCTCAAACACATCCATGTGTTTTGATAAGTCAAAGCAACCATTACCATCAATGGTTGCTTGCAACACTCAATCCACCGACAATAGAACTAACATTGACCAGTCAAGAGTGGATACAACAATGTCACAACAAGTTGACAAAACTACACCAGTCACATCCAAGGGAAACCATGGCACTAGTAGCAAAGCCTCAGGAGAAACATGAAAACCTTGAGGACATAAGCAATCCTAGCATCGACCAAACTTGCTCATCTAGACCCAACCCCCCAGCTATGCTAAAGCCTAGAGAAACTCCTAGAACCTTGTAGGAGATGGCTACCAAGCAAGCCTTTATAGAACATAGAAGTGTCACAGAGTGCTTGACTGATTTGGATGCTAAACTCAAATTATTCGCATGCCTCTATGTCCTTGCAGACATGGGCACATTCCCTAAGGAGCAGCTTGAGGAATACTTGCCATGTCCTCTATCTTGGGAAGAGCAAGAATGTCTTAATGAGCACTATGACACGCTCCTACATAAGCACATGCAACTCATCTCTAAGGAGCAACTTGAGGAATACTTGCCATGTCCTCTGTCCTGGGAAGAGCAAGAATGCCTTAATGAGCACTATGACATGCTCCTACATAAGCGCATGCAACTCATCTCTAATGAGGAGGCCGACGAACTACGCTTAATTGTAACATTCAACGAAGCACTTTGCCAACCAAATCTCTTAGAGATAGAGAACCTTAAGCAACAATCAAAGGGTAGAAGTCAATTTGAAGAACATTGGTTTGAAAATCACGTTACAATAGTCGAACTAGGAGCCCATGGTCTCATAGGAGTGATTGACCAAATGGCGGTCTCAAAGAGACCCAACCTATGTGGCGCCAACTTCCTTTTGAGTGCTAATTGCCATTTGGGGTATGGACTCGGCCAAAACTAACCAAGAAAAAACTTTGGTTGATAAGGTTCCCACTGAGGAGAAGCTATATGTTGCAAGTAGACTCGGACAAGGTACCATGCTACTCGATGTTGCAAAATATCTGTTGTTATTGAGTAGGTTGCCATGAGTACTACATGCATGTGCCACACTCCAATACAATCTTGAGTTCTACAATTGGTTTTTAGCCTCACAAAGTGACATGGATTTATAATATATAAATAAAAAATGTGTTTTGTGACTGTATATAAATAACACATGAAAAACAAAACCACCACACATACAAGGAATGATAATCAAGCATAGGTGATATGCATCGAAGTCAACACCATGGGATTCAGATAAGTGATGTCTCTTTGAGCTGCACTTGTTCATTATAGTTGAAGCATATGACTTGCATATACTCTCACGAGTTGCCAAGTGAATGCAGGATGACACAAGTCTCGGTACAAAAGCGTTCAAGGTCCAAGTCACCACAAGACCACCAACCCCACAAAGAACCATTACGGAGAAAGTGACAGAAAAACCAAGAGCAAAGAGCCATGATGGAAGCCCAGTTGGAAGAGAAAATCAACCATGCAAAAAGCACACAGTGCATTTGAGCATAGCCTAAAGCATAGTCATTGGCTACTCTTTCTTTCTTGGCCAAACTCAACATCTGGGTAGGAGCCATGCTCTCAACAATGACAAACATTTCTTCGTCTACTAGGATGTTGTTTGCCACCATATGCTCTATCCCTTGTCCATGCATAGCTCACTACAGTCGCTACCTCAATTGTATCAATGTCTCACATGTTACAAAGAGGTTTGCAAAATCTCAAGTGTATCTCTCCATCTCAACAACTGTTCCTCTAGCATCGAGGCTAGTAACACAATCATCTTTGTAATATCCATTTTTCACAGCCTTTGGATCTTGACATTTCCCAATCCAAATGAAAGGTAGATAGCCTCAACATATTGTAATGGTTGTACTCATTTTATCCACAAAAAAAAGAGCAAAAGAAAAGAAAACAAAGAAAGAAAAAAGAAAAAGAAAAAAAAAGTACCCACGATCACAGCACAACACCTAAGGGTCCTCAAATTAGGTACATCCAGTGACCATGGTCGGCTGGCTTCATCCCTAATCCCCTAGCCCTTTTCCACATCCCCCACAATTTTTCAGGGCACATCAAGGGCAGGACATACCTAGGGAGCTCGTCTCGCCTATGGTTCTCGACATGTCACCCTGAACCATTTGCACAATTTTTTTTCGCACTCCATCTCAGTGCCATTGCAATCAATAGTGGTAAGCAAGGCATGGAAGGCCATGGAAAGCACATTGGACTCTTCAACACCTACTAGTAGCTACCAGCTACCAAAGCTAAGGCATCAATGAGCTCAATTATGCTACATCGTGTTATCCAAATCACAAACAATGTCTCAAGAAGCCTTCAAGTGTACTTCTCGTCACCATCAACAAATTTTCCCACTCCATTGAACCCTTGCTACATCCACCCATTGCTACGAAGAACCAAACTAGCAATCTTCTAACTACATAATATCTAAGTATGCATGTGCACTCACATAATATTTGCACCACAATATATACACAGTTTGGGTCCTTAAGTGCAAGACAATACTCTCAGCTTTCTTAGAGTTTCGACCTGTCTCCCAAACTAATCAAACTACGTCTGTGTACGATGAGAAGACTAGCACTACCCCCAAGGAGAACATCCATCAGTGCAATTCCCAACAAGGAATAGCCCTATCACCAACTCCAACAACCCTACCACCAACCACTCGGGTCAACCACGTGCCCCCAACGACCTTCATCCACACCACCACCAAAACTCCTCCAAGGCAAACCACAGATGCCCCTTTCACCCACATCTTCGTTGCATGCCAAAGCCTGCTACCTACGACGGTGAGTGCCATGGAGCTGGCACTCGTCTAGGAGGGGGGTAATGTTAACCCTCAAACAAATAAGGCAAAAAATCCAGAAAATATAAAGCAAAAGACAAGGCCAAGGCAAAGGTGAAACGGAAGACGAAGGTGCACCAAGAAAAATATGGAAACACAAGAAGTACAGAAAATTCCTAAATCAAGGAGAAAGGCGCACAAGAAAAGTGCAATTCAATTCTTTTGTAAAAGAGCACAAGGCACGCCATGATTCATTTTAAGAGTTTCGGGCTGTGCAAATTGTAAAGATAGATGGGCGGCGGTAGGAAGGAAGCTAGGAAGATAGAAGGACAATGGGAAAAAGGGCCTAGGCCAGGACTAGCCTTGTAAAAAAGGGGATAAGGGGGCCCAAAAGGGATTTAGGGCTTTATATATAAAGTTGAAAAGTAAATGAGAAGCTCATTCTTGTGTGTAGCCAAAAGTGGCTCTCTTCTTCTTCTTCTTCTTCTTCTTCTGGCTTTCTTGAGCTTGTGCTTGAGAGAGGGAGTGTGAGAGTGTGAGGGAGTGAGTGTGTGAGGGTGAGGGATCGGGGTGGAGAAGCTCTCCATATTCTCTTCTCTTCCCTTCTCTTCTCTTCTCTTCTCTTCTCTTCTCTTCTCTTCTCTTCACTTCTCTTCCCTTTCTTGCAGCAATGGAGCTTGGAGTGTGGAGCTTAAGGACTCGCTTGAAGCTTGCACTTGGATCGTGGAGCTACCGGAGTGCTCGGGAGAGGAGGTAACTCGATCAGGCATGGAGGTAAGCTCACTACACTCGGAGATAAATGGCGCATCGGCTATGTGAGAGGTAGCCATTAGTGCTTAGCTTGAAACACTTGAAGTAATAAGTGATCCATGGGTCTCAGCAGTTGATTGCCTCTCCTTCCTTATCTAGCCATCAATGTGATCATTTTTTTAGGAAAATGAGTTAAGACAACATCGAATCGATCGAGCTATGTACCCTATGTAGAGCAGAAAGAAGTTTTCCATCAAATTTTATAATTGGACAATCTGCAACAACCCCTATGGTAATGGAGGGTCTATAAGTACTTCATGTTCCGAAAGAGGAATGCACAAGGATGCTTGAAAAGATTGCATGCAAAGATGAAGACTTCAAGATCACATGTTTAACCAATTAATGAATTCTAGATGGTAGAATCTTTATGGCCATCATATTCTATTTCTAATGCTGTAGTCCAATCAACCAATTATTCCAATTCTATAAGTGGCAACATGATTTTTGTGGTCATCTCTAAAGAGATTAAGAAAGCATAGCATGATCTAGTGCTACGCAAACCTTTGTCCCCAACCCTAAAATCTTGTGAGTTTGGTGAGATGCCAGAGTTGGATAATTAATTATGTGCTACCATTCCTTGTGCGCATGTCAATATGGAGCAAGCAGGAGAGGACTATCTCCTCTTGTTGAGCCACCCATGGTTACAACATGCCCATTGTCGTGCAGTTCAATGTCTAGTAGTGGAAAGCTTACATGAAGTTTAGTAGTGATTATCTCTTACCTATGTGTTGTGGGATTTCTTTGCCTATCTCTTTGTGTTGATTTTACACTATGGTCAATTACCATGAAGTTTGAAGTGGACTTATATCTTAGTGGGAATGCAGAGTGATAGAAAGTTAATCTTGGAAAATTTACCATTTCATAGGTCATAGACAAGTGGAAGAGTTAATTGGTTAGTGTAGAAGCCTCTAGATAGCCCCTGTGAATTGTGCCACAAATTTGGGCATGGGTCTAATAATTTGTGTTTACTTGTTTAGCAAGAGAAAAATAATATTGTGTCATAGTAAAGGTACTAAAAAATATGGGAAGAAGAATACATGTGCATACTTTTTGTGTGCATAAAAGGGAGTGATATGTGATATCTAGGACTATAGTAGGGGAATTTGAACAAAGAAAACTAGCTGTCCACTCGTATTTATGCAGAGAATACATCAATCTACCTTAAATTTGGAAGAGATTATGGTTATCTATTATCTTAAGAAACATGCATTGAGTGCTCAATATCTAAGAAAATCCAGGTTTAATTTCTCACAATTTTTGTAGTCAACATTGGTCACTTAGTCAATTGTAGGTCTCAATTCGATCATAATATATTGGCTTATAGATTTGCATGTTGTGTACTAATCAATCCAGCTTGCTACTTTGTGACCTTGATGCACCACTTTCCATCATACGCCAAAAGCCTTAACACCCTTTGGATAGCTACTATCACGTTTGGGGATTAAATTACTAACTATCATTTCATAGTAGACCACCCTAGGTCAAATGCACATTTGGGATCCATGGCAATCAAGTAACAATGTAATATGCTTGAATTGTTAGTTCTACACAATGATCACCTAGAATTTAAGAGGATCCACTCTAATCATGCAACAAGTTGTTATGACCTATGACATTAAAGCTTTGTTTCATGATGTGGGTTATGTTTAGTTGATAGCTTTTAAATGGGGGGCATGGTTGTGGTCTTGGTTATTGGTTAGAGATGGTAGCTTGTAGGTGATAGCTTTTAAATGGGGGGGCATGGTCGTGGTCTTGGTTATTGGTTAGAGATGGTAGCTTGTAGGTGCAAACTTCTCAAAGATCTTAATTTACTTTGGCATTAGCAGATAGATATTGAAGTGTACTAGCTTCATATGGATGAGAGTAGTTTTGATGTTGTTGGAGTCTTTTTGAAATGTGTTGCAAATAGAGTCATATTTATGCACTCAATGAGAGCATTTTTTCTATTCCTTTTGATATCTGTGCGAGTGGACATGAAACTTTGTGGTCTTCTAGCCTTTGTGGAATACCACATAGGTTCAATGAAGACATCTAGCAAGAAGCTAGATGATTATTTTGCCCACCAACCTCTTGATTAGAAACCTAGCTTAATCTTATTTTAATAAAAAATTCAAAGATATGATTCTAAGTCTTGGAGTGATTGCTTTGCAAAATTGTGACACTTGTCCTTTCAAGTGATAAGTTAAAGCTCTCTTATCATTTCTATATGAATGGCAAAGATGAACACTTGTGTTGGTTGTCTTTTTCGATAAGGTTCTCTTGTAATGGAAGGAGACGAGAGAGGACTAGAAGATGTGGACATCGTTGGGATTGTAGTCCAAGCGGAGTTATTAAAAAGTTCACATCTAGAAATATTTGTTAACTATTTTTAGATGCTATCTTGTTATATAGTTGGGCGTTATGAGAGAAATTTTTTTGCTAAATCAGGTCGCTTACTACCCTATCTAAGAAGAAAGAAGCGTTTCATTGGCTTGAGTGCAAGTACAAGTTGATGTAATTTGATTTTAGCAAAGGATTGTGTGACATTACTATATTCCGTAAGAAGGGGAACTTGTGATTGTCTTGTTGTAAGCAGACATTTTGTGAAGTGCTATAAGTAGTGAGAACAACAATGAGTTTTCAAAAATTTTAGCAAGGGAACACTATGGAGACAAGATGCAAGTGATGAGGAATCATTGTCCTTAGTAAAGACACAAACATTGTGGAATGTAGGATCTGTGGAAGATTATGTTGACATGGGATAGGAGGAGATACATGCAATAGCAAACAACCTATGCTATTCAAAAGTAGTTTTAATTTTTTCTTGAGGAATTTCATTTAGAGTCGATATTTTGATCTTGGTTGTGGCTCAATTAGGTTTAGTAGAGCGCAAATCTAGAGGTTTTCCTAATGCTCAAGGTGGGGGTGACACTTTTATTTCTTTCATATTGATAGACTTAGATATCTAGTGGTCACTTTGGAACCTACTATGATTAGAATACTAGTTAGTATGTTTATGTTAGGACATATTTATGGTGGCATTAATGCACATGTTGCTTTAGATCTCATTTGTATTGCATGTCAAATATTTTTTTGGTAAGTAGAGTATAGGGTACTAAATATATGCTTATTTATTTTGAATGGAATATGACTAGAATGAGAAATAAACTCAAGGATTTAATTAAAATGTACCAACTTTTCTAAAACATAATAATCATTGATAGTGAAGGATTTGATACGAGGTATGTATTGGATAAGTTTATAGATATGTGGTATAAGGGAGGGGCAAAACTTTCATTAAATTGAAAGTTTGTATCTTGGAATCGAGCTACATCGTAAGTTTCATGGAGTGAGCAACTCACTTAAGTTATAAATTAGATCCCGACACAGTGGACTGGTTGCCAATTAGTCTTGAATAAAAAATGAGATTGATTAAGGAGAAGTTGCTTACTCATTAGGAAACTTGATCTCAACTATTTGAAGTCTTGTTTTCTCTCATTTTTGAGTAGTCGAAGTGTAGAAACAATCATTTATCTCATCTACACTACAAATATGAAACATGAGTTGATGTCACGGATGGAGTGAGGATAGTAGTCATATTTTCCTTTGTAGTATGAAAAATCCATTGGGCAACTTTGTAACTTCATTTATAGAAAATTATATTATTATTTTTGATATAAATATGGTAAATGCATTACTACATGAGTATGGGGTGAGATCTTCTCTCTTTTCCTCTTTGTGTTACTGTAATACTATGGGATAAGATTCTCTCTTTTTCTCCAAGATCTCAGGCTTTGTGCACTTTTTGGATAATGTTGTTGGAAGGCAGGGAATATTCTTATAGTTTTATCTCAAGAAGCCTCTTTATTTGTGAGAGGAACAATGGAAAATTGTTAGATATACTCAATGTGGTGCTCAAATCGGATGCTGTATGCGTACATAGTGAGCGTCTGAAGATCCCCAAGAACAAAGAACTCTACTTTTTGCTCAAAATCCAAGAGAATAGACTTGCACAACATGAAGCAAAAAGACCAATTGGGTACAATCTCCCCCCATGCCTTGTGTGAGCACTCCATAAAGTATGTATTTAATATTTTATTCATCTCCAAGCTCAAAAATAGCCCAAATTTATAATTAGAATGCTTTAGCTTTTGTGTTTGCTTTTGTCCAAATAAAGAATAAAGTGATTGGGCGCCCCAAGAGTCGGGCTATGCCCAAATACAATGACCAATAATGAATATTTAAATCATGTGCCCATGTGCATACAAAAATAATACATATATGTCAATCGCTTCAATAAATAAACGCATCAAAATAAATATTGGTGCCACGCCTAAGATGCATTCCTATAAAAAATGATAATTTCTTCTAAATAACTTGAATACACGCTGTTGCCCACCAGTGCTTTCCAGCGCCACCGCCGCCTACTCTACACATCAACTGAAGCATTCACAATTGTTAGAAAATAATAAAATTAAACCAACAAAAGTGAATACCTAGCAGTCTTCAGCTTCAAAATAAATAAATAGATTGGAACTTTGTTCTAATCTTTATTTAATACGAGTATGCACTCTAAACTCATAAATATGTATTTTGCGGAATCACCCGCTATGGAATCACCCACTTGCATATTAAATTAACGTAACACCTGAAAAGGATAGGTGTCCCCATCAAATTTTCATAGAAGAAATCCACCTTGTGCACGAGCCTTGACAAATAAATATAATTTTATGGAATCCACTGCAAAACCTCATAGAATCCACCGTGAATATGCGTCATGGCATCATACCCTCGGGGTGGGATAACAATTGTTCTCAATTGCTATTAGCTCAATGTAGAGAGAGCAGTGAGGGGTAAACACTTAGGTCGTGAGTGTGCATCCATTGGGCCTCTTTAACAGGACGATTTTTAAATTTCACCAAATATCTAGAATATCTACAGACAGTTTTAGTGGTCATAAAGTCAGTATCTAGAATAGTCTCAAGTAGTTCAAGGATTTTAGTTTCTTCTTCTAACAAAGGAGGATTTTCATAGACAGGGTGGATAGATAATTGGCCTTTGAAAGGCCGTAACAAATGAATATGAAAAGTATTGTGGATTTTCTCGTGTTGGGATAGTTCTAATTTGAAGGCGTTGTCATTGATTTTGGAATAGTTATAATTTGAAGGCATTGTCATTGATTTTGTGATAGTTCTAATTTGAAGGCATTGTCATTGATTTTGTGAATGATTTTGAAAGGTCCATAAAATCTAGGAGCTAACTTTACAATAGGGTGTTTCTCAACACCTTGTAGTATTCACTTTTCAATTTGTAACCAAACATAATCATCAACTGTGAAATTCATAGCTTTTCTTTTCTTGTTTGCTTATTTAGTATATGATTGCTGGGCTTTCGCAATCATACCTTTAACTTCTTCAAAAATAGTAGCATGCATATTGGCAATATCATCATCAGCTTTAACTTTGTTTGACAAATGAAGTAATAGGTGTAGGCAATCTATATCCATAAATGATTTCAAAAGGTGCTTTTCGTGTAGCTATATGTGGAGTGTTATTGTATGAAAACTGAAGTAAATGCAAGTGTGTATTCCATGTTTTGTGGTTTTGAAATTGCGTATGCATGTAAAAGATCCAAGATTGTACAGCTTGTAGCTTCTGTTTGCCCATTTGTTTCAGGATGAAATGTGATGAAAAATCAATCTTTGTTCCTAAGTTTGCAAACAAAGTAGTCCAAAAATTATTCTAGAATCTAGAATCAAAATTAGAAATAATAACTTTTGGTAAACCATGGTTAGTGAAAATAGTTTTCAGAAACAACTGAGCAGCTTGAGATGCAGTTAATGTTTTCTTGCATGGAATGGAATATGCATGTTTGCTAAATCGATTTTAGCTTGAGTGTTAGGCAAACCAGTAATAAAATCCATTGAAATATGTTCCCATGGTCTTTCAGGAATTGGTAAAGGCATTAACAAACCATACTGCTTACCATGGTGTCACTTAACTCTTTGTTAAATTAAACACTCAGATACAAAGTTAGAAACATCAGATTCCATCTGTGGCCAGTAGAAAACTTCAATTAATGTACGTAAAGTGGAAATAATACCTCTATGGGCTTGATATGGAGGACAATGAATTTTGTGCAACACAAATGATCTAAATGGAATAGTTACATATAACCTTTTCTCATTAAACATAAATCCATCAGCATAAGACAATGAATCAATTGGAATCCAGTTATTGGAAATTAATTTATTTCAAACAGCTTGAAAACTGGGGTCTTGATCATAAGTATCTTTCATAGGGATAAGGGAATCAAAAGATATCACAGAGATATTATGAATAGTTGATCTTTTACTCAAGGCATCGGCAACAACATTTTCTTTTCCGGATTGATATTGAATAAGTGGATGAAAACTTTGAATAAAAGCAGCCCATTTAATATGTCGGTCAGAGATTTGTGTCTGACTAAGGAGATGTTTGATACGTTGTTGGTCAGTTTTAATCATGAATTCAAATATCATTAAATAGTGCTTCCATTGATGTAAATCTTGTACTACAACTAGCAATTCCTTATCATAGGTAGAATACTTAAGTTCAGAGGGTTTAACCTTGTAGTTAGAGTAGGCTATGGGATGGGAATCTTGCATAAGGACAGCTCCTATTCCAGATCCACTAGCATCAGTGACCTAAGAAAGAACGTAATTCATGCACATTTTTAGGTATCGGCCAATTCAAAATTGCTTCTATCTTTTTAGGGTCGACTTTAATACATTCAGATGAAACAATATGTCCTAAGTATTCAATTTGAGTTTGGAAAAATTCACTCTTTTCATGGTTTTCATATAATTGATTCTCTTTCAATAATTTGAAAACCAAAGATAAATGTTCATAATGCTCATTCTCATTCTTATTGAAAACCAATATGTCATCAAAGAAAACAATGACACAATGCTGATGCTTAAAAAATATGAGATTCATCATACGACTGGATGTGGCTAGTGCATTAGTTAAACCAAAAGGCATAACAAGTAATTCATAATGTCCAAATTGAGTTCTAAATACAGTTTTGAAAATATCAGATGTGTCCAGTCGTACTTGATGGTATCCAAATTTAAGATCTATTTTGCTAAATATTGCAGCCCCTTGTAGTTTATCCATAAGGTCGTCTACCCTAGGGATCGGATATCTATTTTTGACAGTGATCTTATTTAGGACACGATAATCAATGCACATCCTATAGGTATTGTTTTTCTTTTTAACTAATAGGACATGTGCACCAAATGGAGAACTACTGGGCCTAATGAGTGCTCCAGTTAACAATTCTTCAACTTGAGTTTGAATTTCTTTCTATTCAATTTGATTATGTCGATAAGGTGCTTTACATGGTGGTTGAGAACCTGGAATTAAGTCTACTTTATGATCTTCAGGACGTATGGGTGGTAAACCAGGTGGTAAGTCAGCAACAAAACAGTCTTTAAATTGTGAAAGAAATTGTGAGTGCCTAGGATGCATCTTATTTTCCTTAACTTCAAATTCATTCACCCAGATTAAGTAGGATTTGCTACCTTTTCTTAATGCACATTTAGCCTGTGTATGACTAATCAATGGAAAATTATCAAAAGTGTGCATACCATGCAATGTGATTTGTTTCCCATGAGAATGAATCTTCATTGAATGCGTGGAATAATCTATATCGGGATTATACTGATGATGCCAAGGCATTCCTAAGATAATGTCACTAGATTGCAGAGGCACAGCTAATAAATTTCTACATTCAACATAATCACCAATTTTAATTTCTAAGTCATGCACTTCTTGTGTTCCATTGTATCTAGTGCCTAAGAATACAACCTTAATGAGTGGAAACAATATGTAAATTCAATTCTTTAACCAATTTTGCAAAAATAAAATCGTGTGTGATCCCATCATAATGTAAAACAATATATTTTTTACCATGCACAAGACATTTCATCGTTAATAAAGAATGGGGATTTGGTATACCTGGTAAAGTATTTGAAATAGTGTCATTATCATCATTGTCTTCTGTGGAATCAGGCATTTCTTCATGGTCTTCATCTTTAGTCGCTCCCAAGTAGTTGATGTGAACAGTTGGCTTTTTGGATTGACAATTCATTGCTAGATGTCCAGGTTGATGGCATTTATAACAGACTATGGATTTGGCTTTAGAAACATTATTGGTAATAGGAAAAAGTTTAGGAATGTTGGGATTTGTCTGAAGAGATGGCTTAGGATTTGGATTTGTGTTTGATGGTAAAGCAAGGGGTCGTGTCCAAGATTTACAGAATGAAGATGGAATAAAGTGATTTTGATTGAATCTTCGAAAGTTAGAATTGAATTGCTTTGTACCAAAGTTATCATTGTTTGAGAATTGTTGTGGTCGCTTCTCTTGTCCTTGAATTTTGTCTTAAGCATCATGGGCCAAGGAAATTGCATCCTCAAGAGTCGTTGGTGTTGAACATGTTCACTTCCGCATAGAAGTGACCAAGCAAACCATACATAAACTTGTGCTTATGGATCATCTCAGGTACATCTTTGAGCATTTGAAGTTGCAATAAAGCATTCCAAAAATGCTCGGTATATTGTGGAATAGGCTCGCAATCTCTTTGTTGCAAAAGATCCCACTGTTTGATTGCTTTTTCATGGAATTGGGGTGGAAGAAAATTATGCAAAAATTTCTTTTCGAAAGTCTCCCAAGTAGTAGGACAATCAATGCTTTTGCAGACAACAGTCCACCATAGGGATGCTTTTTCCACTAAATGATTAGTGATACACTTAATTTTGTCTTTTTTGGCATACTGTTCTTCATGGAAATAATCATCGAACTGATTGATAAAAGCAAGTATAGTCTTTCCATCGCGTAACCCATTGAAAGTACGAAATTTGAAATTTCTTTTACTTATCTTGGCTTCTTTCCGAATAGATTGTGCTTCAAGTATCGTATCAATTGTACATTGTATAATATCTTTAGGTTGCAGTCCATCTTGATCAGTAGTATATCATTGAAGATTGGCCAATTAAGCTTGTAAAGTTTGATGTGCTCTTCATTCCTCTTGAAGCTACATCATAATTAGGTCCAGTTTTGGCTCCATCGTTGGTTTCAGTAGATCACCTTCGGTCATAAAATCTTCCATATTTTGATCGGTCATCTTGCAAAATTTCAAACAACCTCACACACTTGAAATCCTGTTAACGGGATGAGCGTAGCTCAAGGTCAGGTTTACAAGTGACTTTTTTAGCAATCTTTCTTCTTCACGGTTATGGAAATTATGTCTGCCTTCTTCCAAGCAGATACGTCTTCTGTATAGTCTGAGTGTGATTCTCTGATTGTTGAAATTTGTCTTTGTTACAACACACATGTGTGAACAGGGGCTTGCAGAGAGGTTAAAAACCGGTTCGGGATCAACCAGTGTGAATTGTTGCTATGGGAGAGATTGAAGAGTGGCAGCTTTAAGCTTTAGAAAAGCTTAAAAACTTAAAGCTTAAAAGAAACTTAATGATTTTAAGCAATCGTTTTGAGGACGATGGCATGTATTGGCTGACGTCGATAGCCGTGAGTGCATGCTGCCGCCGTAGTTGGTTGAATTTTTTGAGACTAAGTTTTTTCTTTAAGCTTTCTAATCAAACTAATGGAACAATGTAACCACATGAAGATGATGGTAGCTGATAATTGACAATAGTGGGAGGGCAAAACTTATGCAAGGGAAACATACTGGAAATCTCACATATGATAGTAGATGATGGTAGCTAATTATTTAAGATGAATTTGATGCAAAAGATATAATGATAGCCCATTGCTATCACAATAGGACACCATCAAGATAAATATTGCAATTAAGAGAGCCCTAAGATAGTACTAGGATGGTTAAGATGTGTATTTTGACATTTCTATTTCAATTTTTGTGATTAAAGACCACAAGTCTCACTCTACGATAGAGTTGAGCAACTAGCTTACTAGCATGTGTGCATTGTACATCTAGTGTCTCTATTTAGAATTTTTGTCAAAACCCTAGCTTTATTCATAAAATTCTAAATTTTATAGTTGGATGTTATATATCATGAAGATATTTTGCAAAGCTTCATCATCACTAAAAATCTAAAATATTTTATGAACCCTTAAGAGCTAGTTGTAATCAATTCTATGATAAAAATAGTGTTTTGTATTTATTACATAAGGATTTGCTAAATTCTTTTCTTCAAAAAATGAATTTACAATGAGGGATTTATGAATTATTGTAAGAATTTATAGAAGGGTTAAAAAAAATCACAAAAAAGGTTACATAGATCCAGATAAAACAAGCCATGAATACACGTCATATATAGGATTTATACATAGTGACCCCCTTGAGACCCTCTCCCACCTATGACACACTCCTAGCCATAACCAAGAGACCGTTGTCCATTTAGTGTACATGTGAGGATTGTATCTCTCAGAGTAGCACCCATAGGGGTGCCACCTACAAATGGATGAGTGAAGCCTAGAGTCGAGATGGGACACTGCATGATGCTTATAATACCCACCTGAGCCACCCTCTCTAAAATTAGTACGAGAGTGCGGAGTAACAAATTGACAGTGGGGACACGACATCTACATCTCCACAACACCCCCTAAAATCACCCCCTCTGTCAGTCAAGCGAGGTGTCCTTGAGGCTCCCTTCAGGGCTACAGTCTAGAGCATCGACTATGCCTACTAGAGATCAAAGCATCAGAACATATTGAGGTAGATGGCATAGAATGGTCAGGTCTGCCATATCTCTAAAGCGGGCCATTTGATCTGGAGATATATATGTGAAGATTTTTTGCAACTTCTTATTTAAATTCAAAATGACGTTAAAGCATATGTCATTAATACATAAATAAATATAGTGATCACAAAATGAAAAATTGAATAAATTTTGAAAAAGTCACTATGAGTTTTTAGTTATGCCTTTTGGTTTGATTAACATTCAACCTTATTCCATAAAAAATTGACAAACAAGAAAAACAAGTTCTAGAATGAAAGATTTCTAACCGAGAAATTACTCCAATCAAATTAGGTGAAATGGATAAATTGATCTGGTTAGGATAAAATTATTTACAAAGCATTGTGAATAAACTTATTTAAAATTTTAACTAAATTGAAAAATAAAAAACAAAAAATTGATCATGATATATAAATAAAAAAAATTACAATATATGCGATTCATTGTTTTCCTAGAGAAAATCCCAAAAAGAACTCATCCCTTGACTCATCCTGCTCTTTGGGTGACCTACACAGTCAGAAAATGATATTAGCATAATCATTATAAGGATTTAGGTAAAGCAGAGTAACATAAATTTGCAAAAGAGGATGTTAATTAAAACACATATATTAAAATATCCTTAACAGCAAATTATCAACAAATTGAGGTAGGGGACGTAAATATGATTGGCCTTACGGCTCCATGTCAAGCTCTTGGCATTACTCGGTGTACGCGAGAAGGTCTATACATAGGTCTCCATAGAAAGAGGGGGCACTTCATCCTCAAAAAATTCTTGGCCTATTGTCTCTTCATCTATATTACCCCTACCTATCTCATTCGCATGCTCCAAGCCCTCCTCGCCCTCCACTCCCCACAACTTTCACTCCTCTAGTTGCATACTCTCCTTGTCCATGCTAGGGACATTGCCTTCATCATACACTTCCGCACTTCGAGGTGTTGATTGCACAACATACCGGCAACAAGGTTGCTAGGGATTTGGATAGAAGATTACATGTTCAATATTTGTGACTATTTTTTATCGTGGAAAAAGTAACAAAAAAGGCCATGCACTTATTCACAATTATTCGGTGCAAGATAAATGTATAGTGTAGATTGTTCCATCTTTTCTCAAAATCTACGTCCAAAAATCCAAATGGACCTTGCCAAACTGTTGCCCCAACTCCTTTCAATACCACTCTACACAACTATACATTGAATATGATCATGGAGAAGCTATGATAATCCACTGAGATAACACTTTGCAAATTGCCAAAATACTCCATCTCATCTACTACAGTATTCAGATTTATGGCCTACTGTCGACTCTCTTTCTTGAACTTCACCATGATCTATGTCCATTGTGGAAGCACATTTTCTTGATACACTCAACTCAAAAATATCACCCATATGACCACACCATGTTGTAGATTTTGTACTGTACATCGAAATGGCTAGGTTAGTTATTGCATACAAAATCTAGATACGACAACAAAGAAAAACACAATATTAGTGAGTTTGGAATCTCCCAATTGCCTTTTTTTGAATGCTAAAAAGGTGGCACACAGATGATATGTCCATAAGTTTCTCAAAACCATGTAATGTGACCTTTCATTGGAAAGCACTTGAAAAATAGAATCTATTGAGCTATAGAGCACTCAATTTTGAGTTATAGTGTTCAAGTTATGAAAAATCCAAAGATTTGACCACATGTCCCAAACTTATGGGAAATTCTCATATTCCCCAATATGGTGTTGAAAGCATACAATCACCCTTGGACTACATCCCCTTGAGAATTTTCACTCCTTCCAAGAGACCTCTACCCCTTCGTGCGAAGCTATAGTCAAAGCTTCATGCAACCACCTTGTAGGTATGAACCACATCATCTCCTCTATGCCCTTGAGATATCAAACTGGTCGATGATACGTGCTCATCAAAATTCTGATCGTGTCCCCTTCTATTCTCTTCTAGCCTACTCATACTTATCGAGCTATTTCTCCATTGGATGCATGATGCAAGATATAAAAACGATTCACTTTCTCCTCCATGGCACCATCCATCCTCTTTTCTACCCCATTTTCAACTACCACATGTCCTATCAGTGTATTATCGTCCTTCAATGTCCATAGCATACTATTATTTAAATCCACTATTGGCAGCCATTGTGAAATATGCACTAATATCTCCCACACTAGCCACAACCTTCAACCATGCTACCCTCGAGATGAGCTTGTTGTTGCATCAAGCCCTTCATGGTTTTCATGAAGTACTCCAAGAAGAACATTCATCAGGTATGGATGGGTCTTGCAATTCCCACTCCAATCCACAAGATGTACTAGGAGGTGAGTTTGTATTGTGAGCACACTCATGGATAGGTACTTCTCAAAGAGACAAACTGTCTCCACTGCTCCCTGCCTTGTAGATTCACTAGAAGATTATGTCCTTATCTCCTTTTGTGAGATCCATTGCACTAAAGTCGACAAGTTAGAAATCATCAAACATATTTCTAGTGTGAGACACCCCACAATCGCAATTGGTAGTACAAACTGCAAAAAATTCAAAACATTATAAATATTGAATCTACAGAAATAGCGAAATACTAATTGTACTTGCTAGTAAGGCAAAAAAAAACATGGCATATCTTGTACCAATCATGGGATTTTAGTTCTATTTTTTTGTCATCTTTAGAAAAAGAAAATCTAAGGGAACATATCATACCTGTCGAGGTGCAGATAGACCTGATAATTTTCTTCACCATGCGCTCTTCTTTACTGGATAGGATCCAAGGAGCATGAGGTAGTTGGATATGATGATCAGAGCAACTGTGGCCATGACTATGGCCAAAGCACCTCCATCTTACCTATCTCCTTCAAATCCATCCATGCCCCTACATTGTCTCTCTTTCCTATGATATGGTCCCACAATAAGCTACTCACATTCTTGAAAATGTGCATGGGATCCAACAAATGATTAATTTGTATTCCAATATGGCAAGTCATAGAAAATTAAGAAATGTCACATTCTACTTGGAAGTGACTCCTCGTGGATCATTTTCAACTCATACCATCTTTGGGAATTCATTCGTGCTAGAGGTCATCCGAAAAAACCTACCCTCAATTCATGGCTCTCCAACAAGAAAGCGGAGTGTCCCTGATATATCATCTTCTTCATGGTCTTTGCGACCTTCGGGAGTTTAACTATGGTCTACACAATGGACATGCATGATAACCTGAGGTAACCAGACTTGTCGCAATATCTCTATCTAATCAACATAAATATAAATGTATCATGTTAGATATCAGTAATGAGAATGAAATCTCATTTACTTGAGCACTCTCCAAGTCCCAAAAAGTCATGTATGGTCCACATAAAAATGGCTCATACATAGTGGACTATCGACGATCAACATGCTTGCTCATGTCTTCCACAACGACTCTCTCCTCCCACAAAATCTTGAGCTCATCAACTAATGGATGGAGATAGACGTCCATATTCTTGACTTTATAGTGCCAAGGAATGAGCAAGATAAGGATTAAATATCCCTTTTTCATAAAAATCCATGATGGAATATTGTAATTTACAAGGACACACACTATAAGAAGTTGAGCAAAGACCGAAAGAATTCACGCCATCTATAGCAAGACCAAGCCGAAGATTTCTTAGCTCTCATACAAAGCCTAGAAAGATGGAGTCAATATAACTCCATGCATGTGAATTTTTTGGTATTTATTGGGCTCCCTTTGTGGATCTATTTTGTGTATGCCACGTTGCCAAGCTCGCCATGTATGATGTGCGAAATATGTGACGTATATATGGTATAAGTGAAAAGTATTTGAGAATCTTTTGAGGGATAGTTTTTCATTGCAAGTCTTGTTAATACCTATGAGCACCACACTTCGGACATGTCTCCATACTCTCATAGTCTCCTCCAACAAACACACAATTATTCACACATGCATATGAATGCTATTGTAGTCCATACCAAGTTTTTGTAACACCAGTTGTGCATCATCATGCAACTTGAGCATCATGTTTCCAGGTGGCAACATGTGATATTTTAAGAACTTGAAAAAAAAACCAAAGAACACAATATTAGTGAGTTTGGGAATCTCCCCATTTCTATTTTTTGAATACTAAAAAGGTGGCATGCGGATAACATGCTTGTAAGTTTCTCCAAACTATTAAAAAATTGAATCTATTGAGATATAGAGCACTCAATTTGGAGTTATAGTGTTCAAGTTATGAAAAATCCAAAGATTTGACCACGCATCCCAAACTTATGGGAAATTTCCATATTTCCCAATATGGTGTTCAAGCATCTTTGAAGAGCATAAAATAAAGAAGCATAGTATGTACCTGAATAACTTGAGCACACTTGCATCACTCTATATGTACTTTGCCTATACCCTTAGGAGCACAAACAGTATCTTTAAGCGAGATACCTGGCATCCATCATATAATGGTATGGATGCCTCCTCTCTCAATGGATCAAATGACAGTATCCATGGGTAATAATGCATCGACCATTGCCTCCATCTCAGGCTCCAAGATTGGAGGAATGTTCGAAAGGCCCACCATCTCTTGTGGTGTTGAGAGTGTAGTTAGCGGTGTGCTCTGCAATGGGTTTATTGGCTCAGGCACTCCATCTATTGCATACCCATGAACTCTTCTTATGGGCTGCAATAGGTGCATTCCTTAGGACGGAACGACACCTCTATGTAGACATTTCTAGGACACATCTAATATTATTGTATATGATATTCAACTCAGTTTGAATATAAGCATGATTGGTACGCACTTTCTTTATTGCTAGCTCAAAGTTCGAGATTGCTTGGTTCATTATCTTTAATTGAAACTCGTCAAAGTGTCGCATGTGCTCTATAGACAAGTGATGCTTTTATCAAATTGCCAACTTACACTAAGTGTAAGAACATAGAATATGCTACTTGAGATATGCCTCACGATTTTGAATATCATGGATATTATCATTCTTGATTTTTCCTATGTGACATATAGTATACTTTTGTTTCCCTCATTATTTCTCTCCCCCCATCTCTCTCTATATCCCCCCCCTCTCCCCCTCTCTCTCAATGAATCTCTCTACAAACAAAAGTAAAGATAGAAAATAAGAAACTAAAAAAAAAAGCAATACCTTTCTCACTCTTTTTATCTCTCTCCCCCTCTACTTTTCTATCTTTTTATCTCTCTTATTCTCTCATTGTTTCTCTATTCCTCTCCCCCTCTTTCTTGCTCTCTACTTTTATTTTTTTCTCCATCTCTCTTTTTCTCTCTCCTTCCATATGATCTCTCTCTCTCTCTCCATGCCTTTATTTGTCTCTCTCTCTCTCTCTCTCTCTCTCTCTCTCTCTCTCTCTCTCTCTCTCTCTCTCTCTCTTCTTTTCACTCTCCTCCCTCTCTTTACCTAGTCCTTGATTTCTCTCTTATCCCTCTCCCTTCATTCTCCCCCCCTCTATTTTTATCTCTCCTCCATCTCTCTCTCTCTCTCTCTCTCTCTCTCTCTCTCTCTCTCTCCATTCCTTCTCTCTTCCACTCTTTATTTTTAAATCTCCTCCCTCTCTATTCCTTCTCTTCCTCTCTCTTTGTTTCTCCCCCCCCCTCTCCCTAATTGTTTCTCTCACTCATCCTCCTTCATCTCTCTATTTCTCTCTTTCCCTTTCTTTTCCTCCCTCTTTGTTTCCCTTCTCCTCTTTCTCTCCATCTTTCTCTCTTCCTCTCCTTCCCTTTTTCCTTCTCCTTTCTTCACTCTCCCTCTCTCTCAATGCATCTTTCCATAAACAAAAATAAAGAAAGAAAAGAAGAAAACAAAGCAAGAGGAGGCAATGTACCTACCTCAAAGGCTCGAAGATGAAACCCTTTGCACCTTCCTTTCACGAATTTCCTCACTTCTCCTTTGCACCCTTCTCCTTTTTCTTTGCATATGACAGTAGTGACAATGGAGGCTGTAGTGAGCTCTCCCTCCCTCCGTCCCTCCCTCCCTCCCTCCCTCAAGCTCTCTCACTCTCTTTTGTTCTCTTTCGCCAATGCTTTTGAGAAATACTGTGCTCGAATTTTTGGTATAATTTTTTTCTCAAATCGATGTCACTATTAGCATTACCAACTTAAATTTTCGAAGCTAATAGTGACACCATTATTTTTTGTCGAAACCGGCCATCACTATCGTCCCATTCCTGTGTAGTGTTATCATTCTTACATTTTCTAAATGGCACATGTATGGTGCATCTATCAAGTGTACCCGTCAAGTAGTATAGATGAGAGAGAGAGAGAGAGAGAGAGAGAGAGAGAGAGAGAGAGAGAGAGAGAGAGAGAGAGAGAGAGAGAGAGAGAGAGAGAGAGAGAGAGAGAGAGAGAGAGAGAAGGCAAATCTTGAAGAGAATATGAAGGGAAGCACCATGGAAAGCTCGAAGGGCAAGGAGAAGGAGAAGGTTGTGTAGAAGAGATTCAAGGTAGCAAATATTCATATTTGAGCTCAAGGTACGCCTTTTTCTCCTTCTCTTCCTCTTTCCTTCATACATTGTTTTTCATGTGGTGAGAGAAAGAGAGAGAGAAGAGAGAGGGTGAGGAGAGAGAGATGGAAGGAGAGGGAGAGAGAAAGAGAGAGGGGAGAGGGAACAAGAAAGAGGAGGGATTTTTTTTGCTACACTATGGTTTATGTGGAGAGGGGCAGATGAAAGAGAGGAAGAGATAAAGGGGAAGAGAGGGAGTAAGAAAGAGAGGGAGGGAGATTTTTTTTTTGTTACATTGAGGTTTATGTGGAGAGGGAGAGAGAGAGAGATGGAAAGAGAGGGAGCGATGGTGGGGGAGAGAGGGATGAAAAGAGAGAGAGAGGGTGAGAGAGGTAGAGATAGAAAGAGAGAGAGGGGGAGATTAAAAGTGAGAGTTTTGAAGGGAGAGATGGCAAGATGGATGGAGCTTGAGAGAGAGAGAGAGAGAGAGAGAGAGAGAGAGAGAGAGAGAGAGAGAGAGAGAGAGAGAGAGAGAGAGAGAGAGAGAGAGAGAGGGTAAAAGAGGAAGACATGGAAAGAGAGAGAGAGGGTAAAAGAGGAAGACATGGAAAGAGAGAGAGAGGGAGAGAGAAGGAAGGGGGATTAAGAGGAAGGGAAAGAGAGGGAGACTAATTGTGCGAGAGTAACACACACACACACACACACACACACACACAGATTAACATAGAGGAAAAAAGAGGGAAGGGGATAATGAAAGAGGGTAAGAAAGAGAAGCAAATTTAGAGAGAGACTGGAAAGAGAGGGAGATTAAGAGAGAGAGAGAGGGTAAGGCAGAGAGAAAGAGAAAGAGGGAGATTAAGAGAGAGGGTCAGAGAGACTAAGAGAAAGGGGAAGAGCTCGGTAAGAGATAAATAGAGTATGAGAGAGAGAGAGAGAGATTATGAAGGAGGGAAAGAGAGAGAGATTAAGAGAGAGGGTACTAGAGGACAAGAGATTAAGGAATAGAGCCAAATTAAGAGAGAGTGTAAGAGAGGGAGGGAGAGGATAAGAGAGGAAGAGACTTTGGAGATTGAGGCCTATGAAATATCAAGACATAATATTCTAGTGACCCCACAAATAAATAATGGGGTCTAAGTTTAAGTGAATATATAGGGAAATGGAACGTAACTACTTCATCTTATTATCCTTGGAACTCACCATGTCCACTCTCTTCAAATTACCACATATAAGAGAAGCTCTTCAAATTTTGGATATAAACATAGATTAGGTACTCTATGCCTAGGATGCACCAATCGTAGCATCACGAAAATGGATGTCAGTCATGCCCTAATCCATGCTTTCGTGTGTCCATGGAAACTCCACACATAATTTGTGATCTTTGCAACCCTCGACTTCATGTTTTAGGGTAAATCATAAAGGAGTATAGCACAATATATATTATATGATTAATCGTAAAGCATTGAGAGAGAGAGAAATAAACAAACTATTAAAAGTAAATCACTTAGAAATATTTTAAAAAAAGATGTTAGTAAACTAGTTTGTATTAAATTAAAAAATCTCTAACTTCTAGTAAATATATATAATTTTAAAGCCACACATTGCCAAAAGTTGATCCTAATGCAATGCAACAAAGAATGGCCAAGAGGCAAGATAAAACCTATGAGCAACAACCTAGTTGGGTGGGAGTGGCACAGTGTGCCAGTTGTGGAAGGTCAAAAGTTCAAAACCCACAATTGGGTGGTTTTACAATGTATCACCTTTGAGTGAAAGGTGGGTGTCATTCTTGGAGGCGCAAAAACTCATTAGTAATTACAATCAAAAGAACAAAGAAAAGGGGGAGTTAGATAACGATCAAATTCCTTTTCCTAAGGTTTTCGTTTTCTCATGAACCATGTCCATTGCATATGTAAAGCTTGTTTTACTGTCTATTAATATTATTTCAGGCGTTCTCTAAAATTTTCAAAGTAAATTTTTTTAAAAAAGAGTGAAGCTACCCTACGCGAGAAGTCATCGTTAAGAAAAGCAAGGGCAGCTTTTATAACGAGGAGGAGGGAGCAATTTTGAGAGCTGTTACGATGGAGCAAGGCATTAATGGGGCCGGGATTATTGACACGGAGGGAGTCGTGGCGAGTAATTTTGAGAGGGCTCGAGCTTTGGTGAAGGAGGCACGTTGATCAGGACTGTCGGTTGATGTTTTGAGGCGGCTGCAGCGTCAGTGAGCATACAATTACTAAGGATATTCAGAGGCCGAGGTGGAGATCATGACCGAGGAGGCCGAGACGATATTGGATCAGTATGAGGATACCGAGATGCTATCGGACGATCATCAGCAGGCGGCCATGGCCGAGGAGATCATGGCCGCAGAGGTCGAAACAGTATCGGATCAGTATGAGGAGGCCGAGATGATATCGGACGATCATCAGCATCCCACCATGGCCAAGTTTGCCCAGATAGCGGCCACCCTGCGGCTCCCCGATCGGACCACGTTCCTGCAGCTTCCCATGGCCTGCCAGCAGGCCCTCCACCATCACTTCCGCGCCCTCCCCGGCGTCTCCTGCCCCTCCTGCCTCTCCCCCTCCCACGTCCGCTTCCGCTACTTCAACAACAAGGAGACCGCCACGCGTACCCTCCAGCCACGCTACACGTGTCGAAGCCCCTCCTGCATGGCTCGCCACGCCCCCCGCGGCGGCTTCTACTTCACTCTCCGAGGCTCCCAACACAGACGGAGAAGCAGCCCCGGGTAAGTAATCTACAATTATGAGACGCACAGAGCTTATAATTATAGCATTACTGTACTTCTGTTGCACTGATGAATAGCTGCACTCTCTATATTGACTCGGTACTTGTGATGCTGGTTACAGAGCTCGCGTGAGGAAACAAAGCCGTAGCCCCATGCGGCTTGCCGAGCTGATCAGGAAAAAGAGGAGAGACGCTTGTATGAGACGCAGGAGAAGAGTGGAAATCCACCATCTCCTTGACATCATCAAAGATAAACCACAGCAGCAACCGCTGCAAGCGCATCCACCGTTACAATGTCTTGATCAATGCTTATACGACGATACTGATACCGGCAATATAGTCCAAGATCACCAACCAACCCCTGAAATATCGAATACCGACGTCAACGGCCAGCTCGAGGCGCTGTGCGTGCCACCGCTCGATTATGACTATTGTCATGCATCCCTCTTCTTCAATTTCGATGCAGCTTCCATCCGCTTCGATGACTTCTTCTCTACGACCACCACTGACGATTTTGGTCATTGTCCCACTCTCGTAGTAGCGGGTCCTAGCACCCCAGAAAAACCTTCTGAGTAATGGTGGCATTGTCTTTCTTATTTCTGATGTCCAGGTTAACCATATTGTGCATATTTGATGTGCAGGTAAGATCGCGGCTTCATGATCTTTCCTATTTGCAATGAACTGATGTGAGCTCTAATTAGTACTTGCAATGCATTGTACTATCATGATAGCATACCATATTTTATTCTTACTTTGGTTATTTGACCTTCATATTTAAGTTCTACATACATGGTTTTCCAAGTGGGCCTCAATGCAAGTTCTCAGCCCATATGTGCCGCATGCATGATGCTCAAAGGATTAAGCAAATATATGCTTGCTATTGGCCTTGAGGCAAAACATTGGAAAAGTTGTCTATTTCCATTAACCAATGTTCGTCTAAACGTTGAGGACATGCAAGAGACTCACGAGCAAAAGTGGATCATGCTAAAGGATGAAGAGTTGAAAGTGGATCAATATACTACATCACAATCATATTTTGATTTGTGACATATTTTAATGATCACAAATCAGAGAAGTAGCTAGATGGTAAAGTAGTATGAGTCAATTTCTCGTCAATTTGGATATATAAACTCACCTTACAAGTTATATGCATGTTCAACTTTAAGTCTCCCTATGTTCTTGAGATTATTTTGTGGTCTAATATGATTTTCCAAAAAATGCCATTATGAGGCTCTATGCAAGAGTTAAGGTCCTTTTCAAGGTTCTTTTAAGAGTATAAGAAGATTATCCATATAGCCAATGGATAGAGTAACCTAGATCAATTTCTCCCCTTGGAGTACCTATGCTATCTCTTTTGGACATTGTAGACATTATACTTCGCAACCTATAATTTGTGGCTTCTATTAGAATCGATCTTAAGAGCCATGCTAGTTATATATTGTGTAATGCATCATAGAAGAAGTCAACTTGCATTGGATTTTGTGCTTCTGATTCAAAAAATCTATGTGTTTCTTTATCATAATACATGTTTGTATGTTTGTTGTTTATAGTATGTTTGTGGTTAGTTTCAAAATGGATACCCTAATGTTCAATTCATATTCAAAGTTGGTGTATTTCCAAATAAATTGACACTTATTATATCAAATTATAAGGTTCTCTCTCTCTCTCTCTCTCTCTCTCTCTCATCAGTGGTAGGGTAGGCCTGTAATTGGCATGCACCATGAATTCGGTGTATGCATATCATGTGATAGCCTTGTCCTACCATTTAGTGTATATGTATATATGTGTGTGCATGTGTAGACATACACATGTGTGTATTAGAACGAATTGTTTGATTAGCATATATTGTGAATTTGACATGCGCATATAATGAGAAACTGACAAGCCAATTCTCTACTATCTATAACTCATTGTACGTGATAGGAGGAGATCACTGATTGGCATGCTTTGTCCATGTCATGATGTGGTTTTCCCTTGTCATGTATTACTTGTATATGAGAGTTTTTGTGTGTGTATATATGTTGTGCTTTCACTTGTGAGATATGTGGATTGGCATGTACCATGGATTCAACATATACATGTCATGATACCTCTATCTCATAATATTTGTGCGTAGGGACAAAATGTGCTTGTCAAATAGACACTTAGTCATGAATTTGACAAGTGAGTGTATTTGATAAGTATATCTCAATCGACTTGGCACTATGTCATAAAGTCGGTATAGAGGTGTCATTTGAATTGTGACATCCTATCTAGTTTTCCCTTGGGTATGGATGGGCACTTGGTCATGAATTTGGTTAGATAGTGTCTTGATGGATCACATATGAATAAGCAAAGTGATGGACATTTGATCGTATATTTAGCTACATAATATCTTGACATGTTAATTGTTTGGTATTGTTTGATGGGGTGGACATTTAGGTTGTGTATTTGGCCTAAAAATGTCATCGTCTAATTGTTATTTTGTTTCGAAATCTTCTAATGATCCTGTATCTTTTAACTCAATATTGGATTTATAGAGTTCTATATTTTAATTAACAAATATATGCATCTCTAAAGTAACTTAAGTTTATATCATCTGATTGTGTTTTTAAGTGAACATTATGTGCAAAGGCTATTTAACTTAGAATTGTTTCATATGATGCTTGACTAAAAATTGAGTAATTTATCTTAAGAAAGAAGTAGAGTGACTCTCTCTCTCTCTCTCTCTCTCTCTCTCATGTAGATAGCAATAATTTAAGGCAACAACACTAACTACATGAGCTCTTGATATCATGCAAATAGGATGAGTCTTTTATGAAAATTGAGTTATTTACCTTAATGTTATGCAAACATGATAACTCTTTTATGCAAATTGAGTTATTTACCTTAAGGAAACAACATGAAGGTAATAATATCAACTGCATGAACACTTAATGGCATGCAATGATTTAAGGCAATAACACAAACTACAAGAGCGCAATACAGAATAACTTAATGCAATTTATGTAGCATTTTCAACATCGATTATATTGTGCAATTATAAATTTTCATTGAAAATGATAAGAATTTATTTTCATATATGTGTAAGTGAAGCTGTTCTATGGTTCATAGATTTAGAGCTTGCCACTTTGCTTATATTCTTATTTTTATTTAATGTAGAAATTATAAGAATTTGTTTTCATACATATGTGCTTTTTAATTGTAAATCGTGTATGCAAGTTTTCATATATATAATCTTATATTCAAGTGAGATTCACTTGTAGTTTGTACGCTTAGGGATCGCCATTGTGCTCATATACTAGTTATTTTCCTTCATGTGTGTGTAAAGACATGAGAGTTTAGGAATTATGAAGATGGCACTCACTGTTGCAAAAGCATTGCACATTTGCTTGGTGCAAGCTACATTGACTAGCACATAAGAGTAAATAGCATTCATGAATAGCAATGAAATTTCCCTTGTGAACTTCTGCAAACGAGGCACATGTAGCAAATGTGCACATTGTAGTGTAAAAGAGTAGGATTGATGGGTTAGACTCAAGGTTTAGCAACATGAAAAATACCCATTACACCGACGAGATATATAAGATATTGAAAGACTCAATTAGGGCATCAATTATTCAATAATCAAGTCTCTTCAACCTTCTCCCCCGCTTTCATGCCCAATCCTCTTCATCACAATTGGTATCAAAGCAAAGTGCTTTGATTCTTTTCTTTCTCTTTTCTTCAAATCCACTTTTCTTTTTAGAATAGTAAAAACTCTAGTTTATTCAGATACTTAGGAGTACTACTGACAATTTGCCTTATTGAAGGAAGAGCAAAGCTAAAGTAGGAGTTGGAGGCTTATTCAATTAACACGGCTAATTTTGTAGGTCGTCACAATTTCCATGAAAATTTTAGAGATCACAAGGAACTTTTAATCATTTCCCACATAGGAAAAAAAAGGGAGCTTCCTATCAACACTCTAAGGAAATGGAAGCATAGCGACAGTCGTTTCTGACATGATTAGATAGTATTGCCATAGCAATGGCCATTTCTGATGTGATTAGGTGGTGTCGCTAACACAAATAGTAACACATATAGCAATGCTAATAGCGATGGCATTTTGGAAAAAAAGATGTCGAAACTTGAGCGTGGCATTTTATAAGTTTGTAAACAAGTGAGAGAGAGAGCAAGAGAGAGACATAGAGAGCTCAAAGCAAAGGAGGTTGAGAGAGAGAGAGAGAGAGAGAGAGCCACTGCCACTACCACTGCCATCCATGAGGAGGAGGAGACATGTGTAAATGAGAAGGAGAGAACCTACGAAGGAGAAGAAAAATAAGGAGGGAAGTGCAAATGGATTCTTCTTTGAGCTTTGAGGCAAGTGCATTCTCTCTTCTCTCTCTTTTTTTCTCTTTTCTTCACTTCTCTCTTTCTTTTTTTTGATAAATAGATATATAGAGAGAGAACGAGGGAGAGAGAGAAAGGATGAGAGCTCAAAGCAAGGGAGCTTGAGAGAGAGAGAGAGAGAGAGAGAGAGAGAGAGAGAGAGAGAGAGAGAGAGAGAGAGAGAGAGAGAGTGAGTGAGTGAGAGTGAGTGGCCATCACCTCTACCATTGCCACCTTCATCCACAAAGAGAGGGCAATGTTTATAGATCATTCATAGATGCTTTGAGTAGAATTAAGAGGAAAATTTTCTCTTATTTCTTGGCTGTGGAGAAGAAGGGAACTTGTGAAGGAGGAGAAGAAGGAGAGAAGCATGAAAGCATTCTTCTTCAAGCTTTGAGGTAAGTGCATTCTCTCTTCTATCTTTTCTTCACTTCTCTCTTTCTTTTTGTTTATGAAGAGATACATACAGAGAGGGAGGGAGGGAGAGAGCAACAAAGAGAGGGAGAGAGAGAAATAAAGAGATGGAGAGAGGAAGGGAGGGTGAAATAAAGAGAGGGAGGGAGAGAAAAATGGAGAGGGCAATACAAAGAGGGAGGAAGAGGGAGAGAGAGAAATAGATGAAGAGAAAAATAAAGAGAGGAAAGGAAAAAAGAGAGAGAGGAGGGAGGGTGAGGGAGAGAGAAAAATAAAGGGGAGAGAGAGAGAGAGAGAGAGAGAGAGAGAGAGAGAGAGAGAGAGAGAGAGAGAGAGAGAGAGAGAGAGAGAGAGAGAGAGAGAAGTGCAAGGAGAAGGAGGGAACTCATGAAGGAGAAGAAGAAGAGAAGTGTGAAAGGATTCTTCTTCAAGCTTTGAGGTAAATGTATTCTCTCTTCTCTCTTTATTTTTATCTTTTCTTCGCTTCTCTCTTTCTTTTATTTATGTAGAGATGTATAGATAGAGGAAGGGAGAGAGGGATAGTGATAAAGAAGAGAAAGAAAGAGCGAGAAATAGAGGGAGGGAGGGAGAGATAAAAAAGTAGGAAAAATAGAGAGAGAGAGAGAGAGAGAGAGAGAGAGAGAGAGAGAGAGAGAGAGAGAGAGAGAGAGAGAGCCATGCTATGGCACATGAAGATGGCCTGAGACCTTGACAGGGAGAGCTATAAGAAGAAATCATACTGAGATGGAATTGGGAGAGTGCCTTTGGATCCAAAGAAGCCAAAGAGCGGGGCCGAACCATACTTGAAGTAGATGAGAGCCAAAAAAGTCCAAGAGCTAAAGAATGGAGTGAAACCGACCTGAGAAGAACTAAGGAGCCAAGAAAAGAAGAAAAAAGTGAAAAAAGAAGAAGAGTTATGATCAAATGAAGATGACAAAGAAGAAAAGGGAGAGGATGAGCTCAACTCAAGAAAGAGTTATCGTCCACAACAAGGAGCCGATTGCTACTACCCTGACTACTACCCTAAAGACTATTACCAAGAAGGCTACCCTGAAGACCAATACCTCTACAATGAATATCCTAAAAACTATTACCAAGAAGGCTACCCTAAAGACCAATACCTCTACAATTGATGCTAGGAGGCATATTCCACGGTGGATTCCGTGAGGTTTTATGGTGGATTCCGTAAACTTAGATGACCGGGGCTCATACGCAAAGAGGATTCTTTGTGCGAGAAGTTGATGGGGACGCCTGTCCTTTTCGGGCGTTTCATTAATTTAGTGTGTACATGGGTGATTCCATAGCGGGTGATTCCGCAAAATGCATATTAAATTAATAAACGTTTATGAGTTTAGAGTGCGCACTCGTAATAAATTACGGTTAGGATTTATTTCTAACCAGTTGATTTATTTATGTAGCTGAAGACTGCTAGGTATTCACTTTTGTCGGTTTAATTGTGTTATTTTACTAACGATTGTGAATGCTTCAGTTGATGTGTAGAGATAGCAGCAGTGGCGGAGGAAAGCATTGGAGTCTAGCGGGTTTCCGATCTTTGGACTATATTTTGATAGGCGCCACGCCTATATTTTGATTATGTCTATAGAGACATCGACTATTTATTATTATTTTGTATGCGCTTATGCGCCTGGATATGTTATTTTTATTTGGACATTGAGATTGGGCGTGCCAGACTCTTTGGGCACCGTCCATTAGCTTTATTTTTCTATTTTTGGTAGAAAGCAAACTCAAAAGCTAAAAACTTGTCATATTTTTGTAATTGGGCTATTTTTGAGCAAAAAGATTGGAAATATATATTAAATACATGCTTTGTGAAGCGCTCACACAAGGCATGGGGGAGATTCAACCCAATTTGTCTCTTGTCTCATGTCGTGCTTGTTTTTACATTGGTTTTTGTGCTAAAAAGTAGAGTGCTTTGTTCTTGGGGACCTTTGGGAATTCACTACGTGAGCTACCTGCGTCCGATCTGCGCACCAGTGGTATCAGAGCGGAGCAGAGATTAAGGGCTTCCAATCGCTACCCATCTCGGGCGAAGGCGGAGCTCCAGGAACAAACGGCCTCTACAGTCAATCTCGTCGCGAACCGTCGATACAGGCAGACTTCTGGCGATCAAGAACCCCTGTTTCCACTCTCAGATCGCGAAGGACCACTCTCTGTTGGCGGAGGACCACTCCCTCAACTCCATGAACAAGTCGTGATCAACCAGTGAGAAATTTCTTATCTATTTCATTAAAAAGCTTAGTTTTAAGCTTAAGAAGCTTATTAGCTTCATAATCTTCAAATCGTGATCAACAAGAGAAGCTCCAAAAAATCCGCGCGGAATCAAAACGGCCCCCCCCCCCCACGATCAGAAAAAACGGCGGCCTTCTTATTATTATTAAGCTTAAGCTTAACTAATTAAGCTTAAGTTACCTCTATACTCTGCAAGTCAGTGAAGGCAGATAAGTCTGCAAACTCTCGGTCACGCACTCCAGAAGACAAGTTTCGCAAGTCGACACTAATCAAGTACTGCAAGTCCTGCAAGTCAGCTAAGTTCAGCAAGTTCACAACCCTGCAAGTCTGTTAAGTCTGCAACTCTGCAAGTCAGACTAAATCAGAACTGACTAACGCTCGAAACTCCTAGAAGACTTGTTCGTTTGCAAAAACTCTGAACTGGAAAGTTGTTCGCAGCAAGCTGTTTTACCTATCTGCAAGTTCGTTGAAGTACTTTTAGCAAACGGAGACAGAAATATTTCAGAATTTCTGAAAATTGAAGAAGAAAATACCCAAAAATGCATAGCCTTGTAACCCCAAATTTGAGCTACGCTCATCCCGCTAACTGATTTTGAGTGAGAAAGGTTTGTTGAGTTTTACAGGATGACTACCCCACATATGGATGATCCTATGGCTGAAGACGACCTACCCGAGCCTACCATGGAACAAAAGCTGGATCTTATCATGTTGCAATTGGACGAAGAGCGAAGAGCTAGGCAAGCCTTGCAAGCGCAATTGACAAAGCTACAAGGAGCGTCCACTGATAAAGAAGAACCTCAAGCTGAAGATTTGATACGCCGTACCATCGACGCCACTCTTGAAGCACAAACCATTCGCAAGGAATCCAAGATAAGTAAACGAAGTTTCAAATTTCGCACTTTCAATGGCATAAGAGAAGGAAAGACTGTTTTATCATTCATTAGCCAGTTTGATGATTATTTCCATGAGGAAACTTATCCTGAGAAAGATAAAATCAAGTGTGTTACTAATCATCTGATAGATAGAGCATCACTTTGGTGGACTGTTGTCCGCAAGAGCATAGAATGTCCTGCTACATGGGAAGATTTTAAGAAGAAGTTCATGCAAAATTTCCTTCCACCGCAATTTCATGAGAAGGCAATCAAGCAATGGGATTTACTGCAACAACGCGACCGTGAGCCTATACCACAGTATACAGAGCGTTTTTGGAATGCACTCCTACAGCTACGCATGCTTGAAGACGTACCAGAGACGACCCATAAGCGGAAGTACATGTCTGGACTTCTTGGACATTACTACGCTGAGGTGAATATGTTCAAGCCTGCTACCCTTGAAGATGCCATCTCCTTAGCTCACGACACTGAAGATAAGTTACGTGGAAGAGATCGACGACCACAGCCATTCCAAGCAAACGGTAATTATGGATCTAAACAATTCAATTCAAATTTCAGAAGGTTTAATCCAGGTCGTTTTTCATCACCATCTTTCCGCAAGAATTGGCCTAAACCACCTGCATTACCATCCACTATCAATCCAAATTCTAAGCCTATCCAACAAGCAAATCCAAATATACCCAGACTCCCAGCCATTGCAAATAATGTGACCAAAGCCAAGCCTATCGTATGTTACAAGTGTCACCAGCCAGGCCATCTCGCAGCAAATTGTCATTCAAAGAAGCCATCAGCACATATCAACTACCTTGGAGCTATGGACGAGGACGAGCATGAGGATATGCCGGACTTCACTGAAGAAGAAGATGATCCTACTACTACTTCCGACACTTTACCAGGTATGCCTACTTCACATTCATTGTTGACTATGAAATGTATGGTGCATGGAAAAGAAAGAACTGTATTGCATGATGACGGTAGTACGCATGATTTTATTTCAGCAAAATTGGTAAAGGAATTGAAATTGCATACTGTACCTACGCACTATCGCATAAAAGCTGCATTTTTAGGTACTAGGTACAATGGCACACAAGAAGTTCAAGATTTAGAAATTCAAATTGGTCCATATATTGAAAGAAGAAATTTCTTAGTTGTCCCATTACAGTCTAGCGACATTATCCTAGGAATGCCATGGAGACACCAACATAATCCTAATATAGATTATTCCACACACACAATGAATATTAATTTTCAAGGAAAATCTATTACATTATTTGGTATGCATGCATCTCATATGTTTCCACTGCTTTCGCATACTCAAGCAAAATGTGCACTACGCAAGAATACTAAATCATATCTCATTTGGGTGAATGAATTGCACGCAAAAGAAACTCATATGCACCCTAGACATAAGGAATTTCTTGCATATTTTAAGGATTGTTTTGCAGAAGACCTACCACCAGGTTTACCTCCATCACGTCCAGAAGACCATAAGATTGACCTAATACCTGGCACACAACCACCTTGCAAAGCCCCATATAGGCACAATCAAATAGAGCAAAAAGAAATCCAGACTCAAGTAGAAGAATTACTAAATAGAGGTTTAATTCGACCTAGCAGTTCCCCATTCGGTGCACCTGTGCTCTTAGTCAAGAAAAAGAATAATACTTATCGGATGTGTATTGACTACCGAGCATTAAACAAGATCACTGTAAAGAATAGGTATCCTATACCTAGAGTTGACGACCTTATGGACAAACTGCAAGGATCTTCTATATTTAGTAAAATTGACCTTAAATCTGGATATCATCAGGTGAGGTTAGATAGATCCGACATATTTAAGACTGCATTCAGGACACAGTTTGGCCATTACGAATTCTTAGTTATGCCATTCGGATTAACTAATGCACCTGCCACTTTCAGTAGAATGATGAACCGTATTTTTCTAAAATATCAATATTGTGTGATTGTTTTCTTTGATGATATTTTAGTGTTCAGTCAAAGTGAAAAAAAGCACTATGAGCATTTATCATTAGTTTTTCAATTACTGAAAGAAAATCAATTGTTTGCAAATCCTGACAAGAGTGAATTCTTTAAGACAGAAATAGAATATCTAGGTCATATTGTATCAAAAGAAGGAATAAAAGTTGATCCTAAGAAAATTGACGCAATATTGCATTGGCCTATTCCTAAAAATGTACATGAATTACGCTCATTCCTTGGTCTTGCTAGTTTCTATAGGAAGTTTGTACGTAATTTCTCATTACTTGCTTTACCACTGACCAAACTTCTTAAGAAAGGCATTGTTTATCAATGGACTGAAAACCAGCAGAAATCCTTTGATTTACTCAAACGTGCATTGACCAATGCCCCTGTTCTACAATTGCCTGACTTTAACAGACCATTCTTTTTAGTTGTGACCGATGCTAGCGGATCAGGAATAGGAGCCGTGCTAATGCAAGATAACCATCCAATAGCATATTCTAGTTCTAAGCTGAAACCCTCTGAGCTTAAATATTCCACTTATGACAAGGAACTCTTAGCAGTTGTACAAGCATTGAAACAATGGAAGCATTATTTAATGGGTTCAGAATTCATGATAAAGACTGACCAGCAAAGCATTAGACATCTACTTAGCCAACCCCAAATTTCTGACCGTCATATCAAATGGGCTTCATTCATTCAAAGTTTCCATCCTATCATTCAATACCAACCTGGAAAAGAAAATGTAGTTGCTGATGCATTAAGTAGAAGACCTGCAATTCATAATATTTCTATCATATCTTTTGATTCTTTGATTGCTATGAAAGACACATATCACCAGGATATTACTCTTCATTCTGATTGGCAAAAATTAGTTCAAAATAATTTCATTCCTGTTGATTCATTATCATATAATGATGGATTCATGTTCTTTGAAAAGAGACTGTGTGTTACTATTCCATTCCGATCTTTTGTTTTAAATGAAATTCATTGTCCTCCATATCAAGGTCATAGAGGTATCATTTCTACATTACGCATGTTAACTGAAGATTTTTATTGGCCGCATATGGATGCAGATGTGTCTAATTTTGTTTCTGAATGTCTGATTTGTCAAAGAATAAAGAGACATCATGGTAAACAGTATGGGTTATTAATGCCTTTATCCATTCCATCTAAACCTTGGGAACATATATCTATGGATTTCATTACTGGCTTACCAAATACTAAATCTAATCATGACATGATTTGGACAATTGTAGATAGATTTAGTAAGCAAGCATATTTCATTGCATGTAAGAAAACTTTAACAGCATCACAAGCAGCACAGTTATTTTTGAAAACTGTTTTTACTAACCATGGATTGCCGAAAGTGATTATTTCAGATAGAGATTCTAGATTTTGTAATAATTTCTGGATTACACTGTTTGCAAATCTAGGCACAAAGATTGATTTTTCATCTGCATTTCATCCAGAAACAAATGGACAAACAGAAGCCACAAATAGCACTATTTTAGATCTTTTACGTGCATACACTATCTCTAAACCTCAGACATGGGATACTCATTTACATTTATTACAATTTGCATATAACAATACACCTCACACATCTACAAAGAAAGCACCTTTTGAAGTTATTTATGGACATAGATTATCTACACCTGTTGCATCTTTGTCTAATAGAATACAAAGTGCCGATGATATTGCTGTTATGCATAACACTATTTTTGATGAGGTAAAGGATATGATTGCTAAAGCCCAACAATCATATACCAAACAAGCCAACAAGAAAAGACAAGCCATGAATTTCAAAATTGATGATTATGTTTGGCTTAGAATAGAGAAACGTAGACTGCAAAGTGTAGATAGACATCCAGTTGTTAAATTAGCCCCTAGATTCTACGGACCATTTAGAATCATTCATAAGATTAATGACAATGCATTCAAGTTAGAACTGCCATCACATTGGAAAATTCATAATACCTTTCATATTAGTTTATTGAGACCATTTAGAGGACAATTACCTATCCACCCTGTCTATGAAAACCCACCTTTACTAGAAGAAGAGACTGAAATACTTGAACCAGAAGCCATCATAGACACTGACTACATGACCACTAGAACTGGCCGAAGGTACTCTAGATATCTCGTGAAATTTAAGAACCATCCTGTAGAAGAAGCACAATGGATGCACGCTAGAGACCTAAATGCTTTCCCCACTCTGTTAGCTCCACATTGAGCTAATAGCAATTGAGGTCAATTGCTATCCCACCCCGGGGGTATGATGCCAGGAGGCATATTCCACGGTGGATTCCGTGAGGTTTTATGGTGGATTCCGTAAACTTAGATGACCGGGGCTCATACGCAAAGAGGATTCTTTGTGCGAGAAGTTGATGGGGACGCCTGTCCTTTTCGGGCGTTTCATTAATTTAGTGTGTACATGGGTGATTCCATAGCGGGTGATTCCGCAAAATGCATATTAAATTAATAAACGTTTATGAGTTTAGAGTGCGCACTCGTAATAAATTACGGTTAGGATTTATTTCTAACCAGTTGATTTATTTATGTAGCTGAAGACTGCTAGGTATTCACTTTTGTCGGTTTAATTGTGTTATTTTACTAACGATTGTGAATGCTTCAGTTGATGTGTAGAGATAGCAGCAGTGGCGGAGGAAAGCATTGGAGTCTAGCGGGTTTCCGATCTTTGGACTATATTTTGATAGGCGCCACGCCTATATTTTGATTATGTCTATAGAGACATCGACTATTTATTATTATTTTGTATGCGCTTATGCGCCTGGATATGTTATTTTTATTTGGACATTGAGATTGGGCGTGCCAGACTCTTTGGGCACCGTCCATTAGCTTTATTTTTCTATTTTTGGTAGAAAGCAAACTCAAAAGCTAAAAACTTGTCATATTTTTGTAATTGGGCTATTTTTGAGCAAAAAGATTGGAAATATATATTAAATACATGCTTTGTGAAGCGCTCACACAAGGCATGGGGGAGATTCAACCCAATTTGTCTCTTGTCTCATGTCGTGCTTGTTTTTACATTGGTTTTTGTGCTAAAAAGTAGAGTGCTTTGTTCTTGGGGACCTTTGGGAATTCACTACGTGAGCTACCTGCGTCCGATCTGCGCACCAACAATGAATATCCTAAAATCTATTACCAAGAAGGCTACCCTAAAGACTATTACCAAGAAGGCTATCCTGAAAACCAATACATGTACAATGAATACCCTCTTGAAGGAGATAGATACTACTACCCTAAGGATTTTCCCATCGACTATCTCAAAGAATGCCAACCCGAAGGAGTCCAAGAAGAGGAAGAAATGATGGAGTATTATGTGAAGGAAGAAGGATAGAGAATGGATGTGAGTTCAAAGGTAGAAAGTATTATGATGGAGTTGGGATACAATAAAGAAGACAAAGATAGGTGGACATGTCAAAAGGATGAACCTTGCACCCACAGGTTGCAACTCAAGAAATTGAGTTTGAGAAGGGGGAGGATGAGCTGAATCTTGATCTTGGAATACCTCCACCCATTCAGATTGAGGGTGAGGCCAGGTTGGTGCCCTCTTATAAGGCACAATATGCCTTTGATGATAAAGAGGATGATGAAGAAGTAGATGGGGAGACATACTTAAAATATAAGAATGGAAGGGTGAAAGAAGCAACTTGGGAAGGGCCCTTCGTGAGAAGATGAGAATGGAAGGGAAAAAGTAACTTGCATAGGACTCTAATGGAAGACCCTTTGTGAGAAGATCTGTCGGGTTATCATCGATATGCACCTTGACAAGCTCAATGCTCTTGCTATCAAGTACTTCCCTGATAAAGTGAGACTTCATCTATATGTGCTTTTTCTTTGCATGAAAGATAGGATTTCATGCTAACATGATAGCACTCTCCAACCAAACGTGAAAGCCATAAAGCCTCTTTGCATGTCTTAGTGGGGCAGTCATGTACTCTGCCTCTATGTAGTAGACAATGCAATACACTTCTGCAACTTGGATATCCAAGAGACAAATCCTCCTATGAAGGTGAATACATACCCTAAAGTATACTTCATGCAGTCTGAATGACCAGCATAGTCTGTATCTGTAAAGACAATGATAGATGCCTTATGATTTTCAAAGTAAGTACACAAATTCTTTGTGTCGTTAAGGTATCACATGATATCCTTCACTACTTTCCAATGCTTCTTGCCAGGGTGTGCCATGTACCTCCTGTTAACCACTTCTACTGCAAATGCTATGTCAAACGTGTAGCAACCATAGGATACATAAAGCTACCAACAGTTGAAGCACATAGAATGTTGGCCATTTTAGCATTTTCATCATCAAATGTAGGGCTATCCTCTGCACTGTGTTTCACATATGGAGGCAATGGAACCCCAATCACTCCCCCCCCTCCATATTGAAATGTTGCTAAATATTGGATACATACTCCTGTTGTGATAGATAGAGAAGCCCCTTCGATCTGCCCTTGAGTATTTGCATCCCAAGAATATTATTAGCCTCACCAAGATCCTTCATGTCAGAACCACTATGTAGACTTTACTTCAGTGTGTCCAAAGCGTGATCGTCTGTTCCTGCAATTAGCATGTCATCCATCCACATACAAAACCAAGATAATGAGAATGCCATCAGCTACCTTCTTGGTGTATAAGCAATGATCCACTTGGCTCCTACTAAAACCTTGAGACTGCATGAATGTATCAAACTTATGATACCATTCTTGAGGTGAGTGTTTCAGTCCATAAAAACTCTTGTTGAGTTTACATACCATCTTCTCTTTCCCCTTTGCCACAAAAGGCATAGGCTACTGGATATAGATGTCCTCATGTAGATCACCATGTAAGAAAGTAGTCTTTACATCCATGTGTAAGAAAATAGTAATTACATCCATCTTGGGATACTATCACTACTGCCAGCCATGATTGCAACCCAAAATGACAAGAAATGTCACCAAAGACAAGCCCAAACTATTGACCAAAAAGAGATGCAAAATCAAATGACAAGAAATGTCACCAAAGACAAGCCCAAACTATTGACCAAAAAGAGATGCAAAATCCAACTAACAAGATATTTCCAAATTCTACTATTCAATACTGATTAATGATCATATTCTAGCATAGCCAAGGCATTTTAGATTAGTAGCATACATAAATGCATCACGAAATAGGCATCGATTGTCTACAAATGGTACATGTTGTTCACAGTGTACAACATAAAAAAATGTTTGAATAAATTGATATGTTTCATCCAAGATATGGAGCACAAAGCATGTAAAGTCACTGCTCAAGCAAATGCTACTATATCAGTACCCAATCAGTAATAGAGAGCCTCACCGAAAGCATAAAACTAACCAAAATCTCTTATTGGTATGGTACCTATAACCTGCAATTTTTTATAGCTAAAGACAATGTTGGAAAGCTATAAACCAAGCTCAAAACATCCCCAAAGTCATCTCCAGATGTTTACCATTCATGGTATACATGAATACAGTATCAGTAGCACCCAAGGGATAGCCCAAACACATTAGGCATAGCATAAGTCTTTGTCAAGTGTATTCATTCTTGTGTATTACAACACATATATCTCTCTCAAAACTAAACAAATAAAGTGCTTGAATCAACCCAAAGACATCTCACATCATGAGCATAACATTCCCAAAGTATCCAATTGCACAAACGAAACTACCATTTTTAAAATAACAAACACCGTGCGAGCGGAATGTCTTACATTGCCCTTATATCACACCAATCATAGCCATTCGGGCATCAAATGAGTATAACCAATGAGCATGAGCCATCAAGACAAGGGACTGCCCAATTTTACACATCATGTAGACTATTCTTCATAGTCTAGAAATGAAGATATGGTGGTCAATCTCAATGTCAAGTGTCAACAGTTGATGTCAGGGTTCATTGCCATTTACCAAGGGTGTAACCAAGAAAGATAAGACACCATTGAGCTGGAGTAGAAGTAGGAGAGGACTGAACAGTCAGAGAAAAGATTTGGATAGATGGCGTGAATTTACACTTGTTGTTCCTAGGGTTTGGGCAATAGTAAGTAATGCTTTGTAAGCCTCAATCAAGGCTATGAAAAGGCTAGGATAACAAGCCTGGAGCAAGCCTTGCAAGTCTTCATGTGCAAACTGAGGTGGAACTAACCTGTGGATTGAGCTAAAAACTCATTTTCTTGAGCTCATCACAAGCTCAAGAAGTCATGCAAAATCATCGTAGAGCTGGGAAAAAATGAAATTCCTAGTCCAACTGTGATACCATTTTGAAGTGCACGGATCCATGAAGCTTCAACGGAGTTGTCAATGTCAAATTATGGAGATGTAGGTTGAGTGAGAGAGAAACAAACACAATATGTGGATACAATGATAGTACTTCGGTTTTTTCAGATAGGTATATGAACATGGTACAACCCCAAATGATACATTCACACCCGGTGTGGATGCGGGCATGGTGGCCCTTTATACCCAACACATTGGTAAATGAATTATACAAGAATATTCAATGTATATCTATAGAAGGATGGTAGGGCTGCATGCCTTGCCACTTAAGTCAAAAATTTACTTTGTAACTGTCACTACTAGTAATGCAAATAGCTACACATATAGTGATGCATATAGCAACGGATCTATTGCATCACGAATAGCAATGACGGGGATAACTTTTTCCATAAATAATTCTATTGCTTTAAATGTTGATATTGGATCTATCTATTGTATGTATTTATCTAGTAAAAAATGCACATAAGTAGGGAAAGTAAATCATAGAGAAAATGAAATATTTCCTGATTAAGAGAAATGAGAAAATCATATAGAAAAGTTCCTACATAGGAAAAAAAAAGATTTTCCTACATAGGAAAATTTTTCTACATAGGAAAAAATGTGATTCCCTTGTTTCTCTAAGTAGGAAATGTTCCATTTTTCCTATGATTTACTTTTCCTATAACTTATGTGTGTGTTTAACTAGGGAATTGATAGGAATTTCTCTATTTTTTCCTTCCTATGCACGAAATTTTTTCTATGTGGAGATTTTCCAACATAGGAAATTTTACTATCTTTCCCTACATAGATAAATTTTCATGTATATGATTGTTTTCCTACATAGGAAATTTCTTATGTAATTCTAAATTTTCTTGAACTTGGAGATATTGCATTTTTCTTAATTACACGTGCCTATTTATATCTATTTCTAAGTAGAAAATTATATAGAAAATTCTCAACTAGAAAATTATATAGAGATTATTTGTTAATTTTAAATAGGACATAATAGACATCTAATTGGTTAATATAAATTAAAGAAATGAAGACATCAATACAAAGTGCCAATAAAAGAGATGAATATATAAATTTTCTATACTAAGGATTTCATAGATGAAGAGTGTATACTAGCATGACGCTACAATTTTTACATAATCTAAACTAATTATATTCTTGCTTATGGCTATTACAAACTTTCCATTCTCTAAAAGCCAATGAATAATATCATGTATCATGTTATTACTTGTTGGCTTTTTTGTATCCTTACAAAAGACTTGAAAGCTAATATTGATCTTTTTAAGGTTCATATATAAACTTTTTAATAAAAAGTACATATCATGAATCATGAGCACACCTAGACACAACAAGATACAAGCCACATACCAATGTTCAAAGTGATGCAAATGTTCATAAAAAAAATTACCCCTATTTTTGCTAAAAGCATCGGTATAAGCATCTCTAAAAATTCGTCAAAGAGCATCGCAAAAAGTGATGCTAATAGAGATATTAATAGCGATGCAAATAGTGACACTCTACGATGCAAATAGAGACATAGATATAGCGACGTGTGCTGTAAATTATGATGCAAATAGCGACAGCTATAAAGGGAAAATAATTTGTGGCAGGGCAGACCAATAGCACCATGTGCTATATAATATTTTGCAAAGCAATTACATATTGGATATGCAATTTTCATCAAGACGGGCGTGAAACTACTTAAAACCACAAGACTGATAACTCATAAAATAAGTACAAGTCTAGTGATGACAACTCATGAAATTCCATGGAACCATGGAGAGGAGAGAAAAAATAAACATGAAAATCTATCTGTAAATATCACAAAAGTGCAATTTTATACAAAGGATAATAAGTATATCTAAGGAATGCTACATGAAAGAGGCATGCATAGATCACATGACAAAAAAAGAAGATGATGTGCGCTCCACGAATCCAAGCACGTGCTACAAATCCTCAATATCTGAAAGCTCCTCTCAACGCAAATGAACTCTGCAAAATGAACAACCAAATATTAATCCACCATGCATAATACATTTTAAAAAAAAATAGTGACTATAGATAGGAAAGAGGATTGACTTATTGGGCCATCGTGCGTGTACAATCTATCGATAAGTGTAATGAGACTGTGTCTCTCTATATATCGAGTCTCCAAATTTATGGGATCACGATTTGTGATAGAATACTGCAAAGAAAATAGAATAGCATTGTTAGAAACATGATTGTTGGTACAAGTAATTTTCCAAATAAGAAAGCAAGAAGAACCAAAAGAAAACTTACAAAGTCCTCCAAATAAGTATTGTGACTGCCACTCCCCAGATGATGCACAACCCTTGCCTCCAATCATGCCCTCGTTGCCTCTACGCTGTTGCTGTCGCCATTATCTTGGAGAATTTGTGGCCTTCTCCTTGAGTCTCCACCAATCCTCTATGTCTAGCCACTCGGTCTTTGAAGCGCCACTCTTGATTCCCTTGCGTGCATCTAATTGTGTATGTGACATATATGCACACATATACTCCATCATCCACCTGGTGGAAAACCTCTCTGCCACCGTAAGTACAAAAAATTCCTCATGTAAAGATGCCACTACATAGTCCTTTCTCCCCTTAGGTATATTCTTCTAATGGTCTAGAATAGTATACCTAAATACTTATTGGCGCGACGCTCTCATGCGAGACATCACCCTCCTCTCCTCATCATTCATGATTATATCACGTGTCTTGTCATCTACGAGGTATCCGTACCCTATTGGTGTATGTTTAAGGTGTATCCTCTCCCACCTGCATTCACGCTCATGGGCATAACCTAGAGACCCTTGTATGCTTGGCATACCTGCGAGGATAGTACCTCTCAGAGTAGCACCCATAGAGGTGCCACCTACTATGGATGACTGAGTGAAACTCAGAGTCGCGGGAGTAGATGTCCCTACAAGTGTAACAAATCCTCGAGGTGACAAGTATCCACCAGATCAATGAGACGGAGACATTGCATTGGTGCCTCCACAATATCCACTTGAGCCACTCTCTCTAGAATCGGTACAAAAGCAAGGAGTAGCAACCCTCTTTGGAACCGACTGCGAGCTCACAACATCCATATATTCATAGCACCCCCCAAAACCACTCCCTCCATCTGAGACTAGTCTAGAGTGTCAACCTCGTCTATTAGAAATCAAAGCATCAAAGTATGCCAAAGTAGACCTCACAGAACGGCCCGACAATGTCCATGTGACACCTCTTGGTCCTCCATATCTCTAAATTGGACCATTTGATCTAGAGACATACATGTGAATATCTCCTACAACTCCTTATCTCTCATCCCTCGGCTCATTATGCTCTCTAGGTATCGTCAAAGGTAATCTGCATTGACAGAAAATGATATTAGCGTAATAAATATAAGGATTTAGGTAAATAATGACAATATAACTCCAAAAAAAAGGATGCTAATTAAAATGCATATTCTAAAGTACCCTTAAAAGTGAATCATCAACAAATTGAGCAGGTGGATGCATATATGACCTAGTCTATGGCCCCATATCAATCTCCTAGCACAACTCCGTGTACACTGGAAGGTCTATAGATAGGTCACCACAAAAAGAGAAGTCCACTTTATTCTCAAAAAACTTCTAGCCTCATGTCTCTTTGTTTACGTTACCTATGCCTATCTCCTCTACACGCTTCAAGCCCTCTTTGCCCTCCACCCTCCGTAATATCAACCCCTCCACCTGCATACTCTCCTTGTCTATGTTGGGAACATTGCTTTCATCATACATTCAAACGCTCCAAGGAGTTGACGTCACAACATACCACCATTGAGGTTGTTAGGCCTTGTCCATATGTGATGCATGTTCTTCTTAGAGCACTTCATGAAAACCCTAAAGGGCTTTGTGTGACAACAAGCTCAGTTGAAAAATAACATGGCTAAAGGTTGGCTAGTGTCGGAGGCATTAGTGCATATTTTAGAGTGGCTATCGATGATGGATTTAGACAATAGTATGCTATGGTCACTGAATGACAATGATAGACTGACCGAAGATGTGGTGGTTGGAAATGGAGTAGAAAAAAGGATGGATGCTACCATGGAGGAGAAAGTGAATTGTTTGTGTATGTTGCATCATGCATCCATAGAGAAGTGGCTTGCTAGGTACGAGCAGGCCAGAAAGTGACTGGGAAGAAGCACAATCGGAATTTCAATGCAGTACATGCCATCAACTGATTTGATATCCTGAGGGCATAGAGGATGCCGTGGTTTATGTCTATGTGGTGGTTACATGGAGCTTTAATCGCAGCTTCTCACAAAGGGGTAGAGGTCTCTACCACAACAAGGAGTGGGAATTCTTGAGGGAATGTAGTTCGAAGGTGACCGCATGCTTTATTTGTTGTCGTATCTAGATTTTATGCGCAACAACTAATCTAACCGTTTCGATGTACAATACAAAATCTATAGTGCAACGTGTTGGTGCAGGCGATATTTCCATGTTGATTCAACAAAATGCGCTCCATAATGGATTGTGGTGTAATGGCCAAGTTCGAGCAAGAGAGCCGACGGTGGGCCATGGATCTGAATACTGTTGTAGATGAGATGGAGTATTTGGGAACTTGCAAAGTGTTATCTCAATGGATTACTGTAGCTTCTCCATGATCATATTTGATATACTATGGTTTAAAGTTGTCTTGGAATGAGCTGGGACAACCATTTGGCAAGGTCCATTTGGATTTTTGGAAATAGATTCCGAGAAAAGATAGATGGATCTACGCGACGCGTTTAACTTGTCGAGCCATTGTGAATAAGTGCATAACCTATTTTTTAAAATTTTCCACAATACGAAACAATCACAAATGTTGATTCACTCTTATATGTGATATTGAACATGTAATCTTCTATCTAAATGATATCATCAAATGAGAATTGAAGCCCACATACTTGAGCACTCCTTGAATCTCAAAAAGCCATGCATGGTCCACATGAGAATAACTCGTATATTAGTGGACCATCGATCACGGTGCTTGCTCATGTCTTCCACAGTGACCCCCTCCTCCCACAAAATCTTGAGCTCATCAACTAATGGACAGAGGTAAATGTCCATGTTCTTGACTTTGTAGTAGCTAAGGATCAGGCGTCCTTTCTTCGTAGAAAGCCATGGCGGGATGTTGTAGTTAATAGGAAGTACATGCCACACATTGCAAGAAGTTGAGTTGAGACCAAATGGATTCACGCCATCCATAGCAAGACCGAGTTGAAGATTCATTAGCTCTCATGCAAAGCCTAGAAAGGTGGAGTCAATGTGGCTCCATGCATATGAATCTGTTAATATTTGTTAGACTCCATCTATGGATCTATTCTACGCATGCCACATGTACGAACATATACGCAGTATAAGTAAAAAGTGTCTAAGAACCTTCTAAGAGATGGTTTTTCCTTGCAAGTCTTGTCGATACCTATGAGTACCACACTTCAGACATATCTCCATCCCTCTTTCTCTCTCTCTTTTCCTTTTTTTATTTGCCTCCCTTCATCCTTCTTTGTTTCTCTCTCCCCCTCTCTCTCTTAATGTTTCTTTCTCTCTCCCATCTGCCCTCCCCACTCTCACTTCTTCTCTCATTTTCTAACCTCCCTTCTCTCTCCCTACTTCTCTCTATTTCTTTCTCTCTTTTCCTCTCCAATCTCACTCAATGCATCTTGTTACAATCAAAATAAAAGATAGAAAAAAAAAACTTATAAAATAAGGACATTGAAAGACCCTCTCTCCCCGCCTCTCTTGATGTCTCTCTTCCCCCTCTCCCTTTATTTTTCTATGATTCCATTCTCTCTAATTCTCTCATTGTTTCCATTTTTCTCTCTCCCTCTCTCTCTCGCTCTCTATTTGTTGTTCTCTCTATCTCTCTTTTTCTCCCTCTTTTTTTTCCTTTTTCTCCCCTCCTCTCTCTCTCTCTCTCTCTCTCTCTCTCCTTTTTATTCTCCTTCATTTCTTTACCTCACCCTTTTTTTCCGTCGCTTCTTCCACTCTCCATTTCTCTTTCTCTCCCCCCTCTCTTTCTTTCTCTTTGTCTCTTTCTTTGTTGCCTCTCTCTTTGTTTCTCTCCCCCCATTGTTTCTCTCACTCGTTCTCCTCTCTCCCTCCCTTCATATCTCATTTCTCTCTTCCTCTATCTCTTTGTTACTCTTCCCCTATTTCTCTCTCTCTTTTCTCCCCCCTTCCTTCATATCTCGTTTCTCTCTTCCTCTCTTTCTTTGTTACATTTCCTCTTTTTCTCTCTCTCATTCTCTATTCCTTTTGCATCCTCCTTCTCCCTCTCTCCTTTCCTCTCCTCCTCTCTCTCTTTCAATGCATCTCATTACATAAAAAAGAAGAAAATACAAAAACAAAGCAAGAAGAGGCAATGTACCTACCACAAAGGCTCAAGCATGAATTATTTTCCACCTCCTCTTCGCGACGTCCTTTCTTTTTCCCTTACGCACTTTTCCCTCTTCTTTGCATATGGGGACGATTACTTCTTCTCCTATTTTGTTACGCACCGTCTTTTTAAGAGAATTTACCATATAGTATGATGCTAGTGGTCATGCCATAGGGAGATGTATTGCTACAGGAGCATAGAGTTATTGCCTTTGAGAGTCACAAGCTTACACATAAAGAGATGGCTATGAATGCCTATGACCACCAAGAGATGTTGGCTATTCTTCATGCGATAAAGAAGTGGCATCCTTATTCGTATGGTAGCCGATTTAGAGTTTAGAGTGATCATAGTTCTAAATTATTTCCTTACCCATAAAATTTTACTCTCAAGCCTCGTAGGAGAGTAGCTATTTTTGTAAAATTATGATTTTAACATCACCCATACAAGGGGTAAGGGCGATATGATAGCTGATTCTCTTTCCAGAATGTGGACATGTAAAGTTTAAGATTATGATTGAGCTACATACTGATTGGATTGAGGAGTTATAGGAGACCCATATTTTGGATAATAAGCTCAACCATGTTTTTTTGAAATTATAGCAAGGTCTCATGGAGAAAAACTCATATTAACAACTTTAAAATGGCCTAATCTAACTTAATGGCAAGATTGTTATTCTATCTATTTCTTCTTTCGAGTTGAAAATTATAGAGGATTTGTATTCTTTGCCTTTAGTTAGACATTTTGGAGTGTTTAAAACCTATGATAAGATCATCTCTTGTCTTGTTAGTAAAAAAAGAAAGATGGATCTTTCAAGATGTGCATTGACTACAAGGATCTTAACAAGATCAAAGTGAAGAACAGGTATCCCCAATACCCAAGATTGATGATTTGTTTGATGAGCTTAAGGGGGCTAGATTATTTACAAAGATTTATTTGAGGTCAGGGTATCATGAGATGCGCATGTGAGAGGGTGACGAGATCAAGACTGCTTTTAGGATTGATTGAGGGCTCTATCATTTCTTAGTAATTTTATTTGGGCTTACAAATGCTCTAGCTACCTTGTAGAGTCTGATGAACAAGATTTTACAACCTTTCCTCTTTCATTTTGTCTTGGTCTTCTTTGATGACATCTTGATTTATAGTAAGACCCTTTAGGACCACCTACCACACATGAGGAATGCTTACATGAGGAAGGTTTTTTTATGTATTGAGACATCACAGACTCTTTGCTAAGGATAAGAAATGTTCTATCATACAGACTGAAGTGGAATACTTGGGATTTATTGCCAGTGAAAAAGGGATACATGCTGACCCCAAGAAGGTGCAGTGCATTAAAGATTAGCCAACACCTACTATGACTACTTCACTTAGAGGATTTCTTGGTCTACCTTCATTTTATCGTTGATTCATCAAGCATTATGCGGCTATTTCAGCTCCTTTGACTTCAAGGAAAGAAACTTTCTTTTGGGATGCTCTTGTAGCTAGTAGCTTCAACCAGTTAAAGGAACTACTTACTTCTCCTCCTATTCTAGTATGCTCTGATTTTTCGAAGGAGTTTACCATATAGTGTGATGCTAGAGGCTGAGGCATTGAGATTGTTTTGTTACACGATCATGGAGTGATTGCCTTTGAAAGCTGTAAGCTTATAGATAAAGAAACGGCCATGAATGTTTATGACCAAGAGATGTTGTCTATCTTTCATGCAATAAAGAAATAGCACCATTATTTGTATGGCAGCCAATTCAGAGTTCAAAGTGATCATAGGATCCTTAAGTATTTCCTCACTTAGTCCAATCTTACTCCTAAGCAGTGTAGGTGGGTAGCTACACTGTAAAATTATGATTTTGACATCATTCATACGAGGGGCAAAGACAATATAGTGGTTGATTCTCTTTCTCGTATGTGGGCTTGCAAAGTTTCAGCAATGAATGAGCTACATAGCAACTGGATTGAAGAACTACAGGAGGCTTATCTTTTGGATGAAGAGCTCAGCCACCATAATTTTCAAAAATTACAGCAAGTTCTCATGAAAGATAACTCGCATTATTAGCTTAAAAATGGTCTTATCTGGTTAAATGGCAAGATTATCATTCCCGCTACCTCTTCTTTTACACAAAAAATTATGGAGGAGTTGTATTCTTCACCTTTAGCTAGACACCTTGGAGTTTTCAAGACATATGATAGGATCAGTAAAAGCTTTTGTTGGAAAGAATTATGGAAAGATGTCAAGGACTTTGTCATAAAGTGTATGCCTTGTCAGTAGAATAAGAACAACACCCATAAGGCAGGTGGTTTGTTGCAGCCATTACCCATTCCTATAGGAAAATAGATGCATATTACCATGGACTTCATTACTGGCTTGCCTACTACCAAAAAGGTATGGAATAGTATATATGTGGTGGTCAATAGACTCACCAAGGCATCCCATTTCATTCCAACCAAGACCTAGTTTACTGCTTCTCAAGTGGCCAGTCAGTTCATGGAGCAAATTTTTAGACTACATGGATTACCGCAAGTGATTGTTCATGAGAGAGACTCAAAGTTCATGAGTAACTGTTGGTAGGCGGTATTTACATCCATGGGCATTAAATTGGCTCCTTCTATGGCCTGTCATCCACAGATTGATGGATAAAGAGAAAGGGTAAATAAGTGGTTGGAGACTTATCTTCGACATTTTTGTTACACTTGGCCGAGTTTGCCTACAACTCCACCCATGCTATATTGGTGTTGAGAGTGGAAAAAGACTGAATTTTTGCCTGATTTTTGTTGTTTTTGAGGTTTGAATGATTGATTTTTTTATGGATTTAGAGTGATGTATGGTTGATAATGGAAGTGTTTGAGAGTGTTTTGGATGATATTGATTATGTTTTGGAAGTTCATGATGATTCTCAGTAGAGATATGAAGCTCTGTAATGTTCTGATAGGTTCTGTTGAGGTTCTGATTGGTTCTATATACCTTCTATATAGCTTCTATTTTGTTCTGATTTTCTTCTGTATGAAGCATGGATTGATGATTGATGAAGATTGAGATCTTTTGAAAGATTATTGAATAGTTTTTTATAGTTTGGAATGGTTTTAGTATGATTTATGAGTTTCTGATGACTTTCTGTCACGAAAACAAGAAGGAAAAGAGTTGGAATTTGTTCGTGGATGCTCAATAGCAAGATATGTGGGGTGCTTGGTGCACTGACAATCTTTTGTTTGTCCAATTAGCAACCCACTGGAAGTTGGTGGACAGAGTGTTTTTCACAACATACACTGTTGAAACTCTCAGAAGCTGGCATTATTATGATGGCACAATAACAATCCTAAGAAGAATGAGTTTTGATACTTTCAGAATGGAATATTTCCCCCTTTGTAGTGGTTTGAAAGCCGAATTCAGAGATGTTGAAAAGAATGAAGTAGAAGAGATGTTGGCCAGAGAATCCCTCAGAGATTGAAGCCCTCTATGATACTATCCTGTTGAGTACAGACCAACTGGTTGGAGCCAACTCCCTGATGAATGACGCAATCAAGAGGCAAGCGTTAGAACGAGTCCAGAGGTACGTGAGAAGGGAGAAGGAAAAAATCAAAGCTGAGAACGAGCTCGCAGTAGAAGCTTCCTTTGACGCCCTAAAAGCACTCTTTACAGAAGTTCCCATGGCAACTCAAGGTTCCCTTCCTAGTCAGATTCGTCCTGGAAATATTGATGACAGGCCAGCAAATGTAGTCCCATTGTGAGTCTTTAAGGGAGAGTACAATGAAGACTTTGATCTTCATGTAGCAGAATTCATGGTAGCATGTGTAGCTAACAATGCCAAAACCCCTGAGCATTGGTTAGCGATATTCCCCGACACTTTCAAAGGTGCGATGTTTCAGTGGTATAAGAGACAAGCAGTAGGAACTTTTGGCACATGGGACGACTTGAAGCTGGCCTTCCTCACTAAATTCAGGCGTGAAGGTTTTGAAAAGCGGATGCGAGAGGAGTTCATGAACCTAAGTCAGTCCTCTGGAGAAAGAGTAGAAGCTTATGTCTCGTGAATGGAATCCATCCTGAAGAGATGGACTAACCATCATTTGGATGAAGGTATCCAGAAAGGAGTGTTTCTCAGAGGCCTACAACCAAAAGTTCGCAAGTTCGTGGAATTGAGAAGACCAGTCAATCTGCAAACTGCGGTGGAAGGTGCAAGATTGTATGACGAAGTTGAAGCAAGGTTGTCAATGACTCCAGGAAGAGGAGTCTTACCTCCTCCCATGCCACGAATGGTATACCCACCAAATGCAGTCCTAGGGATAGTTCCCTACCCCTATCCCCAGATGCGAACAGTGCCGTAGTATAATGCACCTAATCCACTGTGGTCACCACAGATGACAGTGCCTCAAATAATGGTTCAACCACAACAACAGTGGTCTCAAATAGTTCCTCCAATGGCGACTCAACAACAGTGGAATCCTACCAACTAGAATCAACAATCCCAAGTCTCAGTAGGAGCTCTGAATTGCAGCCAGAACAGAGAACCTTTTGGATCAACCCAACCAGTGTATGCAGTAATTACAGAAGCTTCCCAAAACACTACTACAAGTACTTCAGGAGGTGAAAATCTGAAGGATTACTTATCCAACTCAGTTGCAAGTATCAAGAAAGAGCTTCTGGATGTGATTAACAGAGCAACTACAGACGTTGAAGGTGAATACCGCCAATATATCCACTCCTGTGGGAGCTGGAAGAGATGTGATGCGCTCTAATACATGGTGTAGAAAGTATCATCAAGCGGGACATTTAGCCATTGAATGTACCCAAAAATCAACCATTCCTGGAGCCTTCTGTTCCTACTGTTTGCGGAAGAACCATACAGAGGATATTTGCTCTCTGAAAGAGATGCATGAACGAAGACAGAAGGATGAAAATGTAAGATTCAACTTGCTAGAATCTAAAATGACAACATAGGATATTGGACCAAAGCCTAGGGAGTTTGGTCCTAATTTCGGTCCAAGGAGGTTTCCCTCTCAAAGTTATAGAGGACGACAGTCTGGCGGTGGTCGAAGATCAGAGGTGGAATGTTATAGGTGTAGAGAAAAGGAACATATCTCCCCGAATTGTCCAAACCCTAGACGATCTATGGATTACAAGCCCTTATGCAGCCGATGCAAAGGTGAAGGCCACGCTGCAAAGGACTGTCCAAGCCCAGCCCCTGTAAAGGCCAATGGCACTGATAGCCAATAGAAGGTATAAGAGCCTACCTCCAATTTGGTAGAGTTGGAAGTTGCTACTGTCATGCACACCAAGAAAAAGGAACTAGTTGTTCAGAACGAAAATAATTCTCCTACCAAGATTGTGAAGTTCAACCTGCCAACAGAGGGACAGAGTGGTATAGGACAGAACAGTGCAGTACATAGCACTATAGTGCTACAGAGAGTCACAGAGACAGTCCCAGAGACAGGACCAGAGGTCCAGGAGATAGATGAGACAGAAGCACCTCCAGAAATAGAAGAAGTGCCGATGCAGCAATTATTAGAAGAAAAAGGAAAGATGAAAATGAGTGTAGTCCCATTCCCCAGCTGGCTGGAGAAGCCTATGGATCCTATCAAAGATTATGACTTGGTCAAATACCTAGACACTTTTAAACCAAACCTAACATTTCGACAATTGCTGATGCTATCTCCTAGCTGTCGAAAAAAATTTAAAAGCATCTTGACAAGAAGAATAGTGACCAAGACCAATAAGGCCCCGGAGCCTGTAAAAGAAGTAGATGTGGCTAATGCCTTCCTAGATCCTGGAACCCTAGAGATTAGTACATGGATAGAAGGATGCTTTATTTCAGATGCATTGATTGATGGAGGCTCATCAGTAAACATAATGATGGATGTGACAATGGAGGACTTAGGGTTGGAAGGAATTCAACCTACACAGTGGCTTATCAGATTGGCAGACCAAAGCAGAATTAAACCGTTGGGCATCCTCCCATACGTAAAAACAACCCTTGTAGGAAGAGACTATTGGCCGACATATTTGGTGGTCAAACCAAATTCTTATGGGACCTCATACCCTCTGCTGTTGGGAAGACCTTGGCTTTTTGAAGCAAGAGCCAGGATGGACTGGTTCAAAGGAACCCTAACCCTAGGCAGAGGACCCAACAAAGTGGTGTTAAAGCTGTATGGATCGCAAAAAGGCAATGGATCCACATCCATTGAAGTTATAACTGACTCCTCTAACAAGGTAACAAATGGTACATCAGGAGATGAAGAGGGTGCTAAGCAGATCTTCCCTAAGAAAATAGAGGCACAGTCCCTAACAGTGGGCACTATAAGCCAATTGCCAAGGGAAGCAAAATCCTTGTCCATGGGAGAATACGTCCTGCCTCAACTAGAATTAACTTCTGAAATCACCTCTGATAGTGAAATAGAAGTATGGATGTACTGTTCTCCCTGTTACATGACAGTCGTAGAGACAGAGCAGAGGCATAATAGATACATAGTAGTAATAGATATACAGAGACAGAGAAGAGGCAGAACAGAGATAGAGTGGATACAGAGACAGTCACAGCCACAGAGCCAGAGCCAGAGCCAGAGCCAGAGGCAGAAGCAGAGTCAGAAGCTGTGACGGAAGCAGAAGCAGATGCAGAGGCAGAAGATCTGTTCTTCTCCTATAGAGCCTCTATAGAAGCAGAGACAGAGCCTTCAGAGGAAGAGGATGAAAATGATGAGGAAGAAAATAAAGCAGGTTATGAAAGAGCACATGAAGAATTTCCTCTGATAACAGATGATCTTGTTGATGTCCCTACAGAGACCTCAGAGGCTGAAGATCTTAGGGTGCTGGATGGAATGACCATGGTTCTATTTGGGTTGATTAATGGACCACAAAGTATGCAGAATCTGTATAAGCAATACATTAAAAGCATAAAAATTAAGTTCACCAATGGCTCCTGTCGCCCTGACCATTCAGTCCAGAGAAAAGATGATGATGATACCCCCTGCCAACAGAAGCCCAAGCCCTCAAAGCCACAGTCCATAGAAGGTCCATGCTATGTGACATTTCTGGACTCATCCTCTGAAGATGAATACCTAAGTCCAGAAGAAATTACCATTCACACAAAAGCAAACAAAGCTCTGATACCCTTCCAGCAACCTCAACAGACAAATGAGTCATGTGTTCAGAAGGAGGACACAGGTTCTAGTGGAACATTAGACGATGACACTACTCTCTTGAAAGAGTCATACCTCTATCTAGAAGCAATCAGTGGGACATTTATTCGCGAAGTGGAAGGTGAAAAACAAGTAACATTCCTGGATATTGACGGTACTGAATGTCACCTGAAAGTGGGTCTCAATCTTCCAGAAGAAGAACTAGTGGTCCTGTAAGACTTACCAAAAGAGAACTTAGATGTGTTTGCTTGGTCATATAAAGACCTAAAGGGGATTGATCCCGCAGTATGTCAACATCACATTGACCTAGAGCCTGATGCCAAACCTGTAAGGCAAAGACAAAGGCGAATGAATCCTAATTACTCTGCTTTGGTGAAGGCTGAATTATTGAAACTTCTTGAAGCCGAGTTCATTTATCCCATGGCTAACAATGAATGGGTTTCACCCATTATGGTAGTACCCAAGAAGAACGGGAAACTTCGAATATGTGTGGACTTTTGGAAGCTCAATTCGAAGACGAAGAAGGATCATTTCCCTATCCCTTTTACAGACCAACTGTTGGACACAGTGGCATGCCATGAGCTTTATTCCCTCTTGGATGGATTTAGCGGATTTAACCAAGTCCAAATTGCAGAAGAGGACCAATCCAAAACAACCTTCACCACAGAATGGGGGACCTATGCCTATAGAGTGATGCCATTTGGGCTTTGTAATGCTCTTGCCACCTTCCAACGAGTAATGATGGCTGCCTTCCAGAATCATTTGCATGATTTCATTGAGGTGTATCTTGACGACTTCTGTGTCTATAGTTTGATCCGTGAGCACTGGGGACACCTAGAGCAATGTTTTGACAGATGCCGAGAGTATGGGATTTCTCTCAACCCCGACAAATGTGTCTTTGGCGTCTCTTCAGGAGTTATTCTGGACCATATTGTCTCTGCACAAGGGATTGCAATAGACCTAGCGAAGATTGAAAAGATTGCCGCCTTGATAGCAGCAACAAACCTCAAGCAATTGAGAGGATTTCTTGGCCATCTGGGCTATTACAGAAGATTTACTGCACATTTTGCAACCAAGGCAGCCCCTCTGCACAAGCTCCTAAGGAAAGATGCAGTTTTCCTTTGGACTGATGACTATGAAGAAGCCTTTAATACCCTAAAATAGTGCCTTATCTAAGCACCTATTTTACAACCTCTTGATTGGACAAAGGAGTTCCATGTGCACACAGATGCATCGGTTGAAGGGCTAGATGCTGTCCTAGGTCAAAAGGGCCCCTCTAAATTAGATCAACCGATATATTATGCAAGCCGAAAGGTCACTGATAGGGAATGGAACTACACAGTGACAGAGCTTGAGTACTTGGCAATGGTGTTTGCACTAGAGAAGTTTCGACACTATCTACTATCAACGCATTTCAAGTTCTACGTGGATCATGAATCCCTATCTTTCCTGATGAACAAAGCAGATGTTAAAGGACGACTGATGAGATGGTTGCTCCTATTCTAGGAGTTCAATTTTGAAGTGGTCACTAAGCCTGGACGTTCCCATGTCCTAGCCGATCATCTGTTACGGATTCCTCAAACTGTAGACGAGGAACAGGATGATCCTGACCTTCCTGGTGCTTCCTTGTTTCTAGTTGAAACAGTTACTCCCTAGTATGTAGACATAGCCAATCTCCTGGCAACTCAACAGTATCCTCCTGGCATCTCAAGCCGTGAGAAGAAGAAGCTTCTGTTAGAATCAGCCCCCTACACTTTGCTAGGTGGTGCACTGTACAAGAGAGGCAAAGATGAAGTATTGCGATGATGTGTTGTAGGGGATGAAATCGGCATAGTATTGAAAGCATGCCATGATGAACCATGTGGTGGACACTTCGCACGAGAAGCGACAACCAAGAAGGCTCTGTTAGCAGGATACTGGTGGCTGACCCTCCATAAGGATGCATACGATTACTGTAAGAGATGTGATGCGTCAACAAATGGGGAAACCCACCAAAACAAGTGCCATGCAACTGCAACCCATTCTTCCCCTAAAGCCGTTTGAGAAGCTGACGGAGCTGTATAAGATCCGCCATTGCAAGTCCACTCCCTATTACCCTAGAGCCAACAGCTAAGTTGAAGTCACAAATCACATCCTTTGCTCAATATTGACAAAAATGATTGTCGCACATTGTTGCGACTGGGACGATCCACTTACAGAGACCCTTTGGGCGTACAGAACCTCTCATAAGGCAGCTACAGGCCAGACCCCTTTCCAGCTAGTGTATGGTATAGAAGCCGTCTTCCTTGTTGAACTAGAATTGCCCTCTTTGCGAGTGGCAGTTAAAGAACACTTGGGAGATGATGAGTCACTACAACGCCGTCTCCTGCACTTGGAATGCTTGGATGAGATACGGCAGATGGCCCTACAGTGCATGGAAACCACTCATGCGCGACACAAGGCCTATCATGACAGTTTCATCAAGCACAAGGAGTTCAAAGAAGGTGATCTTGTCCTGGCCTATGATTTGAGATTCGGCAAGTTTCATGGCAAGCTGCAACAATGGTGGATGGGTCCATACAAGGTACTTGCTGTCAATCCTAACGGCTCTGTTCAGGGTGCAGATCATTGGTGCCGCTGATGATCCCTTCCTTATTAATGGCTATCGTTTGAAAAAATATGTCCCTCCCTGGGGATCTTGACAATCACAGTCGACCTACCTTTCCCCTTTTGGGCGTTGCAATATCCTTCTCGTCGTGCTTCTGATAGCCCTTATGATTCTCCTCATGAGGCGGTCTCATTCTGCTAACCCCTCGCAGAAACATCTCAACCCAACCTTGTTCTCTTCTCTCTGATCCAACAACGGTGGTGATGTTGGTCCTGACACATGGTATTTCTACCATTTTCTTTCTTAAACGAAAAAAAAGGAAAAATTAAAAAAGAAAAGAAAAAAACAAAACAAAACAAAATTGTTATGGGTGAAAAGAAAGAAATTCCCTGTTATAACAGACCTCGTTCCAAGAAAAGGTGGAAACACCCTTGGGGCGAGAAGCTAACTGTGGAAAAGGTGGCAACACCCCGCAGTTTAGGATAGCTAACTCATCACCAGCAGAACCTTTCCAACAAGTAATTTAAAGCCACCTCCCTTGGTGCGATGTTTCTACAATATCAGTCCGTCTGCCCTTCTTAATAGATGACTCTTCTTACAAATCATTAAAGTATGAGATTTGTTGGTTGCCTCCCTACGTACGCCTCGTCTTCAAGATCCTAATGACAACAACAACCACCATGATCTTCATCACCAACCCCTTGAGTCATGTGAGCTTTCATCCTAATAGGATGGGGATGTGAGTATGGGCTGCCCTCTGTATCTATCAGAGAGTGAGACAAAGGGTGGGGTGAGTGACCAGTCTTTCCCTTCAAATTGAATGAGAGGTGAGGTGTGTGAATGGAGTGTTGCATGCATGGAATGGGCCTCTCCATGCACAACGCATGATCTGTTCCTGTGCATTGCACCATAAGGCTCCCTAGCCTTCCTTCTTGCACTGTATATCGGCACAAGGCGGGTTGCACAGTTGCACCATCAAAGCGCACAAGGCATACAACCTCTACACAAGTGATAGTGAGGATTACATCAATGGGTTTCAGGAATGGGCTGCCCTTTGTATCTTTCAACAGAGCGTGAGACAGAGGGTGGACTGAGTGTGATTGGTGTTTCTTCAATCAATTATCGAGAGGTGAGGATTGAGGGACGTTACGACCCTTGGAGTTAGGTACATTCCCGTTTTCCTCTACACCCATGGGATGGGTTTCTGCCATCAGCACAGGACACGTCACTCTGTTCTGTATACTGTACTGCAAGGCTCCCTGGCCTTTCTCCTTGCACTTATGCCAGACGAGGTTGGATGAACTGATGCACCATCAATTGTGCACCCTAGCATACTCTCTCTACACCATTTCCTTGTCGATTCCTAAACCGGGTGTGTGCTTCGGGTTTTCATCATTATTTCCTCGAGTGATGTTAGTAATGGGTTGAGTGACTGTTCTTTCATTCCATTTGAGTGATCGTAAGTTTAGTGCAATATCCCTTGTCATCGACGAATTTCCGACGATTCCTTCAACCAGCTACCTCCCTGGGTGTGCTGCTGCGTGGTCCCTACCACGAAGGATGAAGGACGTGTGCTGTGAAGACACCTTGTTACCTCCTCCAGCTAACACAACGATACAAGATGCAACCTCGATCATCGACATTCCTCCTTGGCAATATGGGCCAAGTTTTTTCAACCCTACACCTTCTGTTTCTCAGTGACGGTCATGTCTTAAGTGTGGGGACGTTCGTGGTTGGTCTGATGTGTGGTATTAGGTTCTTGTTGTTTGGTTTACCCTTCTTGTTAAGGTTTTAAGTGTGGGGATGCATCCCTACGCGTCTATGCTGCATACCTCCATGCATATACCCTGCTATGATCATGCATCTACGCCATGACTTTATTTTACCCTGCTGGGTTCCTTCCCCCCTCCTCTGTTCTATTTCACCTTGTCCTCGGGGCTATTCCTTGTCCGTTTGTCTTTATTCTTTATTTTGTGATTTTTCCATGCGAATGCATCCTATATTCACCGGAATCCCAATCCAACCTTACAATCCTGATTGTCCCTTTGAACTGCCTATTTTTCCTTTTTACCAACCCCTGTTCCAACATACGGTTCTAAAGTTATTAATTTTTGAAGCAATTTCTGTAAATTAGACGATTTTCCCATGTAAACGCATCTTTATTGCTTTGGAACCCTGATTTGATATACCAACCCTATCCTAACTATTCCCCCTAACATTTTTCCTTTTAACTCCGTGTCATTTCGATGCACGGTTGGTCCGTTATTGAATTTTACGGGTTTTCGGGCCTTTTCGTGTCCATTTTTTACATTTTTCCATGTGAACCTATCCTATTTGCACCGGAATTCTTGTTTATTTTAACAGATGTGTCCTTCCAGCCTTTCCCCTACTTTTTCCTTTTTCCTCCCCCCTCTTCCGACTGTTAGATTTTTAGTTATTGAATTTTTCGAGTGTTTTCGGGTGTGTTTTCCGTGTTTTTTTCATGTGAATCCCTCCCAATTCCCTCCCAACTAAGTTTTGATGCACCAACCCTATGAATCCCTTTCTTCCACCAACCCTATGAATCCCTTTCTTCTAGACATTTTTCCTTTTTATTGTTCTCTATTCCGGTGCTTGATTTTTCCCGTATTAATTTTTGAGTTCATTTATGGGTCGGTTTTTGGGATGTTTCCCATGTGAACGCATCCTATCTTGATCGAAACTGTGTTTTTCCGTGATAGGATTGCTGGACACATTGTTTTGCACAATTTTCCTTCTTTCTGCACTTCGTTTCGATATGCGGATTTTTCGATATTAATACCCGTAAGTGTTTTCGAGCCTGTTTTTGGTGTTTTTCCCACATGAACACCCTGATTTTGCCTCGAACCCGTGTAGCATGTTTCCATCATTTCCCCCTAATCTCTAGGTACATTTTTCCTTTTTATGAATTTTCGATCCAATGTACAGTTTGGGTTTTATTAAATTTTCTTCCTTTTTGCCATGTGGCCGTGTTTCTCGTATCGCATGTGAACGCACCTCCTTTGGGATTTACGCATCTCCGGACACCCCGTGGCGTCTGTGGCTCGCGCATCACGTTCCTGCCCCGTCTGATCCCACTAATGTGATTTTTTTTAAAATTCCCGCCCCGTGCATGCCCGCGGGACGGGGGTGCTTCGACCTGGTCCTCTGTGCTTCGACTCCTCCCCTTCAACCTCATCGTCGTCCACCTCCCCGTGCCTCCTCCGCCCGGCTCCACTTCCTCCATCACCTTCCCCCCACGCCTTCATCGTCCCTCCCCACACCTCCTCCGCCAGCGCTTCACCTCCTCCCTCTCCTCTCCTACACCATGCGCCCGCCCCGCCAGCGCTTCGCCTCTCTTCCCCTCTCCTCCACCGTGCGCCCGCCTCGCCAGCGCTTCACCTCCTCCCTCTCCTCTCCTCCACCGTGCGCCCGCCCCGCCATCTGCCCTATTTTCCTCCTCCTGCTCCTCCTCCTCCTCTGTCGTCGGCCTTCCCCCTTCCCCCACCCCTGGTTACTGCTAACCTCACTAACCTTAAACAAACTAACCTTACTTAACTTGACTAATATTACTTACACAGATTAACTTGACTAACATTACTTAAACTGACTAACCTAACTAATATTACTTACACAGACTAACCTAACTAACATAACTTAACCAACTAACCTAACCTAATCAACTTAAAAGACTAACCTCACCTAATTGATTTAACAAACTCAACTAACTTAATTGCTTTAACCGCCTACGTTAACCTAATTAACTTAACCTACTCAATCACTTAATTCACTTCGGCCACTCCCTTACAGCCCCCGTTTCTGCCCCTTCTCCCTTCTCCTCCGTTGTTCTCCCGTCGTGCGGCTGTTCTCGATGTACGAGTGTGGCTAGCGGGCGTTCACGCACGAGGACGCGCTTCTGATTTGTTCGTGCGGTGGAGTGTTGCAGTCAGCCATTCACACGCAATCATCCTCCAGTGTTCAAACGTAGCTCGGGTACCGCCTTTTATTTTCAAACCTGCAAAATACATAAAAACACATAAAAATAAATATAAAACACTTAAAAAATCTAAAATTTCATTTAAATTCATTTAAAATTAAAAAAATTTGCAAAAAAAATTCTAAAAATTTTCAAACATTGCTGAAATCATTTGGAATATTTTTAAAAGTGGAAATTCAAGAAAATAAATTACAAAAAAATTCAATTTGAAAATTCCTTCAAAAATACATGTAAAATGAGTAAAAATTAGTAAAAATTTAGAAAAATTTCCAAAAAATTTCCAAAAAATTTCACAAATTCCCTTGCCCATTTTTTCCACTAATTTCTCAATTAGAAATGCTTCCATAAATGGAAAAGGTATTATTTGAAGCCAAAACCCTGATTTAATACTTCACCTCATGAAAATTCATTTTAAATTTCAAAACTCAGTTGGAAAATCATGGATAAATTACAACACATTATTGACACTTGCTGGATTACTGAAATTCCACCTTTACACTTCACAATATATTCATGTGTCCTATATCTCATTTTAATTATTATTTAAAAAACATGAAAAAGAATAAAAGAAAAACAAACAAATCAAACTAAACACTATACAAAATACAAACACACCTAAAATTTAAATATGAAAAAAAAACCACAAACAAACAAATTACAAAAAATACTAAGGTGTTTTATTTTTTCCAGTCAGTGGTATTTGTTTTTTTTTTACTAGATTCCTTGCATTTGGGACTACTCCGTGTGCCTTCAGTCTATTGCATATACACCCCTACCAGGTATTTATTTTTGAGCTTTATTCATTTTCATTATCTCTTAACCACAATTAATTGCTAAAATGAACTATATTCACCTACTTTTTCATGTGCATTCGCGCTAAACACACAATTTTCTAATAACTTAAAATCTACCAGTCGTTCACTTTGCACGCACTACGTGCGCTTCAGAGGCACCTTAATTTTTAATAAAAATGAACTAGTCGTAAAAAAAAAGTACGCACTAGCAAAAAAGCGCTGCATATCACTATTAATTTTTAATTAATGAATTTTCATTTAGAGACCCCAGTCAAGAAATTGCAATCTGGGTTCCGTTTAAGCATCGCTTCACCCTAATAAATTGTAATTAAAATTTTAAGAAGGAACCGCCGTTTTCTTATTAAGGTTTATCACCTAATAAAATGTCACCCATTGTTAATAATTTCTTAAAATGAACCCTTCATTAAAACCATTTCCTCTCACTGCACTTTTTTTCCCATTTTTAATAAACACGCTTCGTGGGATAGGTGCGTAAAGTCCTCTTAGCTGAAATTGTTGGTTAAAGGTTATGGTCAGGTCCTGATTAGATTTTTTTTTTGTATTATGGTTTGCTTATGTGCTACGATTACATGTACGGCTTCTAGTTTTTTCTCTTTTTTGCCTGATACGGGGTTTTGGGTGCCTGCTTGTTGCATTGCATGAATTTTTCGGTCGCATATGTGTAGAGGTCATGCCGAATTTTTTTCTAGGATGTGGGTTGTTTGGGGTGGTAAATTGGTTAATTACGTCTGTGTGTGTGTATTTCTTTTGATTAATTTTTTTTAAATAGCCCTTTGGTTGTTTTGCAAGCATTCTTTGTGATTGTCTGTATTTGTGGTGTGTGTGTTTTCCATCTGAATGGCGCCTCACGCTCCTCCTATCCAGTATGTCTCGCTGATCAATAGGGATTATTCTTCCCTACTGGCTTTTGAGCCTATAGCGAAAGCATGACTTGCGACTTTCGTGGCTGCTTCATTCCCATTGGTTCCAAACGATCCATCCCTGTGTGATGAGTTTCTTCCATCACACAGTAAGAAGTTGGGTCTGGTTCATGGTGCTTCCATGGTATTGACACCCCGAGGGTTAGGGAAGGCTTTGTCTCTTCCCTACAAGGAGAGCCCTTTGTTATAGCTGGACAATTATTCTCCAATGAAGAGATTTTCAAGCTGTTACAAAAGCAGACCAAAGAGATTCTGTATGTCAAGAAAGTGATAAACACTTCAGGAGTATCTTTTTCCATGATCACTGATCCTCTTTGGAAGTTAGTCTCCCAATTCCTCCAAGACAGGTTTATGCCTGCCAAAACACCATCCCATTATTTGTCCAAAGAACTCTTCACAGCTTCTAGGATGGTGTTAAAAGGGGTGGCCATTGATTGGAGTACTTACCTGCTTACAAAGATGGACCAACATTTTGTCAAAGTAACCAGAGGGAATGTCACGAATGTCACTTATGGTTCCTACTTGTATGCTTTCTTGACATACTCAGGCCTTAAGAAGGGTGTGCTTCCACCTCCTCCATCTGATCCAGTTCCTCCCCCTCCACCTTCAGAAGAGTCAGAACCTATTGACATAGAGGATCTTGATTCCCCTCCTCCATTGGTCATTTAGCGGAAGCACTTGAAGCGTGTGGCAGATAAAACTCCCTTAGTCATTCCTTCAGTCACAATTCCTGCTACTTCTGGCAGTGACCTCCCTGCCTATCTCACATGTAACAATTTGTTTAGGGCACATAGAGAGGGTTCTTTGGACATATCAGTCCCTTCACTGAACAGTTTAGTGTCAGGAGATGCTATTCCATTCCTTTGTAATGACATCCAGAGTTTGATTGAACTTTCAGTGATAGCTTGTGTTCAACAGATGTATGCTTCTTTCTATGAAGAACTGATATAGTCCAAAGACCAGTTGCATAAGGCAATCTCAGAGTTAGACTCTGCTAAAGACACACTTGCAGATCTATTTAAGTAGATGGAGCAGCAGACCCAAATGATTGAGATCCAAAGAGAAGAAATATCTTCTTTGAAGATTCAGTTAGCAGAAGCTTAGTTAGAGGTCACTAAAGTTTCGGAGGAGAAAGAGAGAATGTCCAAAGAAGCTCAAGAGTTTCAGACTCTTTTAGATGCAAAACTGTCAGCCTTATAGACTGCTCATGATACAGTGGAATCACAAGCTTCCCAGATTAAGCAGTTGCAAGACCAACTGGCACAGTCACGGTCCATTCCTCCAAGCCCCAATGTTCATATTATTCCTTCTATCTCTAAGCAAGACTTGGCAGTTCTCTAGAGACAAGCCACATTGTGTCCATTGTTTCAAGATAAAGTGGAAAGATTGCAGTTCAGGATGGATTTGTTATGGTCTTCATTTGAGCACTTTCAGGAGTATGTTCCTCCGGACCATTCTTTCTTTGTTCACTATCAATTGACACCTTTCCTAACTGATTCACTTAAATTTTCAGCCACTCCTTCTTTAGCCTATTCCTCCTTTTATGATTTTGCCTACCCATCTCTTCATCCTCTTTTACTTATTCTACTTCTATCTCCTGCCACTTCTATTTCTCAACCCCCTCAAATGGTTAGTGAATATGATGGATTTGATCAGTAAATTCCAAGAAGAAGAGGATGGAGCTTGACTGATTCTCTCACAGGACCATAGATAAACTGGCCATTAATTCTAGGGGACTAGACTACTGCTAGTCAAGCATACCAGAATTACCTCCATTTTGCTCACCAATATTCACAATCTCTAGATCCTTCAGTGAAATTAATAGTTCATTTTTCTTGATATCTAGCATACATGCATAGACATTCCCATAATGATCAAAAGGCCATTCCAAAGCTTTGTATGAATGCCAATGTGAACATTGATTCCCAACAATTGGATGTCCTCTATTTTCATGCCCTATGTCTACCTAGCAGATACCTTGTTTTGCTAGAAAGGATGTGCTGCCTGTAGTTCTTTCAAAATCCTCCCAAGAGTTGGATGTCCTCTATTTTCATGCCCTATGTCTACCTAGCAGATACCTTGTTTTGCTAGAAAGGATGTGCTGCTTGCAGTTCTTTCAAAATCCTCCCAAGACATTTGTGGATGAGTCATTCTCCATGGACCGTTTTTGAAACCACCAAGCCTTCAAAAGGGATCACCTTCATTGATGCCTTTGCAATGTATTTTGGATGATTCTTAATGATATATATCTCTTTTTGGAGGTGTCATTCAGATGGTTGTGTTAGTGTTTGTGTATGTTGTAATAATTGTATGTGATGAGTTCGTGCTGGTTGAATAATTTGTTTGAGAGCTCTTTTCAAACTATTGATGGTGGATGGCACGCCTATGGTGGAAAGCTGAAGAAGAACCTCTTATACCCTCTACAAATTTGTTATGACTTTTAAATGATTATCAGATGAGTTAATGAATAACAAAGTTTTCCTTTAGAAGTATTCTTTTCTAGATATACAGGTGATAAGTTGGGGTCGTGGTTTGGCGAGATTGTTGAAGATACTACAGAAGATCAAAATTGAGCTCTTTAGTGAACTTATATTCTTCTTTTCCTTAGGTCGCGAGGACGCTTCCTTTCTAAGTGTGGGGATATGTTGAGAGTGGAAAAAGACTGAATTTTGACTGATTTTTGTTGTTTTTGAGGTCTGAATGATTGATTTTTTATGGATTTAGAGTGATGTATGGTTGATAATGGAAGTGTTTAAGAGTGTTTTGGATGATATTGATTATGTTTTGGAAGTTCATGATGATTCTCAGTAGAGATATGAAGCTCTGTAATGTTCTGATAGGTTCTGTTGAAGTTCTGATTGGTTCTATATACCTTCTATATAGCTTCTGTTTTGTTCTGTGATTTTCTTCTGTATGAAGCTTGGATTGATGATTGATGAATATTGAGATCTTTTGAAAGCTTATTGAATAGTTTTTGATAGTTTGGAATGGTTTTAGTATGAGTTATGAGGTTCTGATGACCTTCTGTAACCCTCTGTAAACCTTCTGTAGAGCCTCTATCTTTGCTCTGTATCTGTTCTAGTATTGTACTGTACTGTTTTGTAGATCTTCTGTAAGTGTTCTGTAGAATGTATTTGTGAATTTGGAAAAGTTTTCTAAATTTTGGAAAGAATGAATCTAAGTTCAAAAGAGCTAAAACAAATGGAAGAAGCAACTGCTGAAGACTTAAGAGAAGACTGAGTGACAGTGACAGTAGTGAGCTATAAAGAGACATTGTAGTGGCTATGGTGCCTCTTCACTTTAGAAATACCTCTTGGGAGGTGCATCCACGACCTAAGAAGGATTATTGAGAGTTATTATAGAGTATTGTAGTGAGGAGATGATGTACTATTGAGAGAGAGAGAGAGAGAGAGCCAGAGATAGTCAATTTTATCAAAACAGTGTAACTGTATATGAGAGATTGAGAGAGAAGAATATGAAGACATTAAATATGAATACTATGTGATTGATTTCCATTCAAATATGATGTATTCTTCTAGGTTCTTTGTTCTATTGAAGGATTCTATGAAGATGTTGAAGTTTATGGTTAATTCTATCAAATCCGTGGGAGATATCTACAATGATGCTGTGTGAAGATTTGTTGTTTTCTTTGTTTTGATGATCAAAAGAATGAAATAAAAGCTTGTTGATGTTACAAAATAGATTTTCTTGTAGTAGAATCCCTTTTTCATTGGTGTCTCTTTTGGGGCTCCAATTGGAGTTTCACCCTTTGAGGCTATGTATGGCTATAAGGTGCACTTACCCCACAATCATCTTTAATGAAAGAATCAACCCTCATCATGGGAAGGAAGAGTTGGAAAGAATGCAGTCCCTTTTTCAGTAGTGTAAGATGAATCTTAGGAAAGCTCAAGATCAAATGAAGATGTATGTCGATGAGAAGAGGTGACCTTTAGGGTTCCAAGAAGGAGAATTGGTTTTATTGAAGGTGCCCAAGTCTAGGTACTCTACTTTGAAAGATGGATCCAGTAACAAGCTTGTTTATAGATTTTATGGCCCCTATCGGATCCTGAAGCGCATTGGAGACTTGGCATACAGATTGGAGCCACCCTCTTCCACGAAGATTCATAATGAATTCCATGTTAGTCAGCTCAAGCCTTTTTATGGTGATCATCTATTGATGAGGAAGGTCTTATTCAGTACATCTCAGAGGCTGTCATAGGTCAGTGTGAGAAGAAGCTTCGATCTCATTCCTTTATTGAATATCTAATCAAATGGAGAGGTCTATCACCTGAGGAAGCTTCTTGGAGGCCTGATTCTATATTAGATGAGTTTCCTTTCCTAAGGGACCATTGGTGCCTCCCGGGCCAGAAATATCTATATAGTTCTATGAAACCTCTGTAAGAATCCATCATTGTGATGGTTGGGAATTATGCAAAATGACATGTTAAGGGCATATGTACTATTTTCTTTGTTGTTGCAAATGTTGAACTAAAAAATCTTTCAAATGTGTTGTATGTTTTAGAAATTAAGAGAAATCTACTATCGACTTCTTCTATAACTGATCTTGGCCATGAGACGAGGTTCACTAAGACAGGTGTACAAATTATCGCCAATGCTGGCAAAGTTGTTAGTAAAGGAGAAATGAGAAACAACTAGTATGACCTAAGTGCTCTTACAGCCACTACTGGGGTAGGCACAAGTAAACTTTGGTATGACAAGATTTGGTCACATCATTTTTGCATTGTTAAAGGAGATGCATAAGCAAGGTATGATTGCTCACCATGTAGTAATTGAAATGAAGGAATCATGTGAATCTTGTATGATGGGCAAGCACCAAGAAAGGCATTCCCACAAGAAAGCAAGAATAGAGCAAAGGCTCATCTAGAGTTGGCGCATGCTGACTTATGCAGTAAAATGCTTACACAAGCCTTGGGAGCATATTCTTATTTTATGTTGATCATCAATGACTATAGTAGGGAGATGTGGGTGTACTTCCTTCATGATAAGGCCCAAGTTTTTGGTAAGTTTAAAGAATGGCTAAAACTTGCTAAGAATGAAATAGGGAAAATTGTGAAGAAGTTTAGAACATATTGTGGTGGTGAGTTCACCTCAAAGGATTCTAAAGACTTTTGCAAGAGCAAAGGGATTAAGTGCCAATTGACGATGCCTCATACACCTCAATAGAATGGCGAATACCATTGTGAAATGGCAAGGTGCATGCTTAAGGACAAGGAATTTCTTAACCAGTTTTGGGCAAAAACTGTTAATACCGAATTCTATATTCTCAATTGGAATTACACAAAGGCTCTTAAGGGAAAAACTCCTCATGAGGCCTATTTTGGTAAGAAACCATCTATCTTACATTTTAGAACTTTTGGATGTGAATGTTGTGAATGTGTTCTAAAGGATAAGAGAAACAAGGCACACTATTGAAGAAAGATATCTTATATATCAAATTGGAGTAGATGCAAGCTAGGCCAAAAGTATATAGATAATGAAAGTAAGGAGGTTTCCTCTCATTAGCACACTCTTGAAGAAAGATATCTCATATCAAAATTAAATTACAAAAACAATGTTTGTAGTAAATAATATATGCTGATTTCACCTTATCTTTGTCTTTGTGTTGTTTTCATATATTACTAGATCTCTTTGTCATTTGGTCTAACAATGGTCTTCAAATAGAAAATATTTGCTTGATTTCAAAATACAAAACTTATATGTCTTTGTGTTGTTTTCATATATTGCTAGATCGCTTTGTCACAATCTATTAATGGTCTTCAAATAGAAAATATTTTCTTGATTTCAAAATACAAAACTTTAGCATTTATATTTTGGTCATCAAAATTTACTAGTTTCCTATGTCTATAAATATTTGATATGGTATCATCATTGTCTACTCTTGAGACAACTAAATATATTGGATAAAATGCATCGTGCTTCCTTTCCAAGAGATAGTTTATTCATCAGAGCTATTTACAAAATACAACTTGTATACAATGATGTTTGTGATCCAATGCAAACATCTTTTAGCAAGTACCTATACATGGATTTTGTTGATGACAACTCCAAGTGTGCATATGTATATGGTTTGAAAGCTAAGTTCAAAGTGTTTTTGTGCCTCAAGTAATTTGTCTACATGGCTAAAAACTTATTAGGATGTAAAGAAAGCAATCGTTGTTTTGACTGAGAAAGTTAAGCTTCAAACTTTAAACCAAGCATGGTGAGACCAAGGAAAGATAAACAAAACATCAAAGTTGCAACTGGACATGCCATATTTTCCACACATTTATCCATAGTTATTAAGCTTATGCAACCATCAATATAGTGAACTAGATGTAATCATTGTCTCTCAATAAAAGAGATCATGAACTATGCATATAAAAGAGATAATGTATTGTATGTCTATCATTAACAAACCAAACTTCACAATCAAGACAATCTTGGCAAGTGTAAAAATAGATTGTGATTGTCACAAAGAAATAAGCCACAAATTAATACACTAAATAGAGCGTTACATGCATTCTTTTTTTTGAGCATGTGTCCAAATTTGACCACTAAATTTATATTCAATAGGTCCATAGATTATGTGCCTCCCCCCAAGACGACTAGTGGGAAACGTTGTGCCACGATAAGGTCTCCAAATAAGGACCTAGTATAGTAATGACTCTACACATGTATATAGCTAGGTTGGTAATGTGCCAACCCCCACCATGGTTTATCTTTAGCTATCCGACCACACTCGGCTACCATTTGGTGTTTAAACTAATATCTACTAGGTGAATATGTTGCTCATAAATATCTTTTTCTCATATGGGGGGACTCAAAGATAAGAGTCAGCAATTACCTATGTATTTATATGAAGGATGGAATATTAATCTCCAACATTAATAGCAATTAACACAATTTTTTTGACTAGTTGAATTGGATAAGAGGAGTTATTAATGCTTCCTTAGGATAGGCTCAAGAGAAGTGAACATAGTATATACAGAAGTAATATGCTTAGTGGTATAATTGTCAAAGTACTATATATCTAAATCCACATCAGACATGCAAGAATCATATAAAGAAATGTCATAACTACATTGTATACTAAAAGCCCACTTTCTCCTCAACAATAGAGATACTAAAAATATCATTGTTGCAAGCCATGGCCATTGACTATGCTTGATACAAAATTTTCTTGTATATTAGAAAAAATAACATAAATTCAAGCTATGCTATGTAACACAATACAAAGGGAACTATAAGTGCTCTTATCTCTACAGAATTAACCACTGTCAAAAATTCTACATAAAAGGATGAACTAGCTTGCATAGTATTGGCAGTAGTGCAAATGAAGTCCGAAATGAATTGGACTATAAAATTTGATTATGTTAAGCTCTTATGGATCTTCTTGCAATATTTCTCAACTTGTGAGTGCTTGTCAAATCTTGTTCCAATTTGAGGAAATCAAGTAGAGGGTGTTGATTGACCACTTTTTCCAAGAGGTCAAAGACAACTCTGATACCATTTACTGAATTTAGGGTGTCAAGGATGCAAGTATATGACTAGAAAAAAAAGGAGCTTGAGAGATCACAACTCAAAGTGTATTAGGAGGTAAAATTGAAGTTTTACAAGATTAAGTATGATCTAAAGTGGATAAGTATGTATAGAAGGCATGGGAAAAAATACATCATAAAGAAGAAAAAGAGTGTTTGGGTAGTCCTAAGTATATTCATATATATCATTACCAAAACATAGTAACAATGGGAGTTGACTACTTAAATTAACCCAACTCAAAATGAATAGAGCCATACATAAAAAGAGTCCGAGCATGCTATCTAATGTGTATCTTTTATATGGATTTTGAGTCAAATCTATCAAAACAACAATTTAGAAGCCATTGGATAGAAAAATCCATGAAAAGATGTAGTCAAGGAAAAAACCCTCTTATGAGCATTTACATGTGTTTGATTGTGAGGCTTATATGCATCTTTTTGTAAAGAGAGGGATAGCACAAGAAATACTTAGTCACAATTATGGGGTATAAAAGGTGTAAAGGGACTCGACTAGGGTATCTACAAAATTAATCAACTAAGTCTCTTTACCTTCCTCATAGCTTCCATGGCTTTCCTTCCTTCTCTCTCTCTTTCTATCTTTCTCTCTCTCCTTCTCTAGACTTTTTGTCACCTTTTTGCAGTTTTTTCTCTCTTTCTTTTTTTATCCTTGATTCTCTTCTTTACAATTGGTATCAAAGCTATAGGATTTGGTCCTTCCTTCCTTCCTTTTCTTCATATCTAGTTCTCTTTTCAAACCAAGAAACTCTGTTTACTTAGGTACAACAAGTACATGTATAACAATGGAGAACCATGGGAGTTAGCAAACCCCTACAGGTACCTAGCAGCTTTCATGAAGGACACACAAGAGCTTTGGCTAAAGCTATGGACATATTTGGAGGTAACAAGGCTATCGCAGTAGATCCTCACCTAATTTTATGCAAAATTTAGGGTTCTTAGCAAATAAGACCACTACAGGAGTTAGACTAGGTAAAACCACTGTTACTTTTTCAAGAAGATCTCATTTTTTCTTTCTAAGATGTCATGGATATGCAAGGAGAAATCTTACTCTCCTCCCTTGGAACTCCTCTCCATGTGCAAAGACATTACAAGAGCACTCTATAAGTGATTTGGAGCAAGCACATAACCATTTTATAGCGTGTCAAGGTCCATGTGGACTCTCAGGCTAGCCCTAAAAAATCTCCAATCTTTAAAGTCACGTATTGCTGTAGATGACTCTGATATCATATTTAGGTTCTTCACTAGGCATTAGCACCTACAATGGTTACGATTGAAGTGCCTCTCCTCCTTTCTTGACATTTCTTGCTTACTTGGAGAAACCCTATTGTGGACAACATCAGGGTAGCCATAGCTACACACTCTCAAGCTTTTAGATCTTCAAAAGATCTTCGTATCACATCCCCAAGGCCTACCTATAGCAACTCTTAATCAATATTTGCTCAAGGTTGAAGACTTGGAGCTCAAGATTCAAAGGATTCATCATGGCAGCCATGAAAGCTTGTCATAAGCTTTCTCATTCTTGAAGTAAGGCTTGATCAAGGTTCACGAGAGTCATCTACAACAATACATGGCTCTAATGGTTGGAGATTTCAAGACATTAAAGGCATTTGTTTCTATGGGCTAACTACAAAGGAAGATTTGGGTTTCTTGATTGTGGAAGCTCAACCTTACTCCTTCAAGCATGTAAGAGGTATGTCATATGAATCCTAATCCCTCTCTTTTTAGCCATTTTTGAGTCTATGTCCAATTTATTGAGAGATATTAAGAATTCATCTATCCTCTATATTGGTCATCATCTTTTGCATAGAATGGGTTAAATGATTGCATCAATCTCACTTAGTCACTCATTGAGTGCATAAATGCTAATGAATTAATCTAGCCTCATTTTTAAAGTTAAAATGTGTAATCCTAACCGGTAACCATCTTTATTTGGTGACCCTTGAGTAAATCAAACAAAATCTATAAAAGGGGTAAGTTTGTAGTCGGTGAGTCACTAATTTGCTAAGGTAATCCCTTCCTTAGTGCACTTTCATTATTGCTACTACATCTCATCAAAAGCAAAATCTCTCTCCCAATCAATCTTGCATTGCATGTTATTTGATCCCTTTCCCACTAACGACCTAAAATGGGTGCACAACTCGCTTAAGGAGGAACTTTGCACACCCCTTGAGTCTTAGAACTCAAAACTTGTTTGTAGGTGTATGCACATTTTCCCTTTACCCATTTGGAAAAGATTGAAAGTGGAAATTAGATGTATGCTACAATCTATTGAGAAGGGACTGAAAGTATGCTATTCCAATAGTTGTAGACCACATGGAGTCAATTTTTTAAACCCATAAAGAGATCAAACATTGAAATTTTGGTCCAAGACAAGCAAGGTGCAAGAAATTCACGACAATCACCAAAAATTTTCACACAATCTTTTGTATTATTATTGTAAAAGAGCTTTATAGCTCTTTCCGAGAGGGAATACCCCCCTCAAATTTGAATAAAAATCTTCCTCAATTGGATTAAAGCCCTAAAAGTTATTGTAGTTTTAGTGCAAGGAGGTCTTGTGGACTGCATTAGAAATGACAGGGCATAGAGGAAAAGGGAAGGCCCAAGAGGAAATTAGGAGGGAAATATGAGACTTGTGAGCATCTATGAATGAAGCCATCTCCACCCAAGAGTACCATGGACAGATGCATGAAGAGGTACTTGAAATTGACCCCTATAGCTTACTAAATTAGACCATATGTCAAAATGAGATTCCCATGCTCAAAGAGATCATGACATGGTAGGAAACCACAACCAAATGCTCTCTTAAACTCAATAAACCCTTGATAGGACTCAACAAACACTTGAGCAACTCACAACTCTTGTCACTCAATTAGCCACTACTTAGGTGAGAGAAAGTGATGGAGTCCAAGCGTGAGACTAGATGGCCTCCCTCATTGGAGCATGCACACAACCAACATGCTATTATTGGGGCTAGTTGTATCCCATTTAGCACCTATGAAGTCAATGAGCCCCCGCACAAAAATGAAGAGCCTATTTTGAGCTCTCCTACTACAGATGGAGCAAGCCCTCCAATGAGACAGTAGCCAGGTAGGAGCTCACCCACTTATCCCAATATCCCTTTAAATAATGGTGCCCAAGCATTAATTATTTGACTTAGCAAAATCATGGCCAGCAAGGCATTAATAGGTAGCATGGCATTAATGGACATCATGGCATTAATGGGCAACATGGGGCTTATAACTGTAATGGACATCATGGCCTTTCTAAGCAATAAGGATTTAATGGGTAGCGAGGCTCAAGTCAGTTTCATGTTAAGATCATTTCTAAGTTGGAGTCTTATTTTAATATTTACTTGGATCTCGATGATCAGAATATTCTCTTTGCTTCACTTCATTTAGAGAGATTTGTTCACACATGTGGCATTACATACAACAAGAAAATCAATAATTCATTAATTGGGAAGACTTTAAAATGCAAATGCTACAAGTTTTTGTGTCTCATGTGAAATAAGAGTGATTGGCAAGAAGATGGTACCAAGTTGTGATGGGGCTAAAGGTGCCTGCCTAGCCGCCTGTGTATTAGTTACATTGATAGTACCCACACACCTATATACTATAGGTGGTGGGTGCCCATCACTCTTACTTCATTTTTCATTCTTTCAGTGACATTTGAATACAGGAAAGACCAATCACACATTATGACTGTTGGAGTTCTCACATCTTGTATCTCTCTCTCTCTCTTGCTCTTACTCCTTCCACCATAGCTCTTGCTTTCACTCCGTGCTTCCACTTCATGGCTCACCCCCTTCAACTAGTATAAGAGTCGTTACACCGACATTGAGGAGCTCAACTCAACATTGCTTCAGCTTGTGGAGAAAAGCTTCAGTTCATAGTTTTAATGGCAGCCATGGCTCAGCTTGGAGAGGTATGATTTAGTATAATACTTCCACATAATTAAAAGTTAGTTGGTTAGTTTGAAAGTTAGTTAGCCAATTAATAAGTTAGTAAGGTTACTAACTAAAGTTTAAAAAAACTAAAGTTAATAACTAACAATTATTATTTAATTAAAAATAAAAAAATTGAGAGTCGTAACCCGACATTTTTTTCGGTTTGACAAGGATCGTAGCCACCCATTATCGAAGTTACCACGTGAACGAGAGTTCTGAGCCATATTAGTCATTAATGTCAATGTGTATAGTATGGATGCTCTAAAAATATTAGATTTTGGACAAAACTAGTATATTTTAGATATTATTTATTGTAAATATTCTAAAAAGATATGGAAATTTCTAGAACAAGATGTCATGTAAAAAAATCAAGTAGTTTTTTCAACCAGTTTTGGAGATTTAATGAAAAAAAGAATGATTGACGAAATTGTGTGCATCGCAATCGCAGTTTACATGCAGCAAACATTACTTCAAATAGGGAGAAGAAGGAGTGAACTTGAAGATTTCTAATCAAGTGTCTTGTAGTTTTACCCCCCTTTTAGAACCAATGGAACCATCATATTTGTGATTTCATCATCAGATTGCATCTTAGAAGTTTCAGATTGCTGATTTTGCCAAGATCCCCTCCACAAAGAGCTCTTCTTCTCAGCCACAATCCTTTTTCTATAAATATGAGGCATGGGGAGTAGTTTAGACAAGCACAATGAGACCTCGAGAGGCTGTGAGAGAGAGGTAGAGAGAGGGAGGTAGAAGGATACCCCTCCAAGAGGCTGCAAGAAGGAGCTTGAGAGGGAGAGAGAGAGAGAGAGAGAGAGGAGATACCCCGAGAGGTTGCGAGAGAGAGAGAGAGAGAGTTAGCTCAATTCCCCCCTATCTTAGTCTTCGACTAGGCCATCTTCTCTTATGCTCGCCCATCTCAAATTTATTTTTCCTTCCCTATCTCTTGAACACGCTCCTGGATGATGGCTCCAAAGCAATGAGGTGGAGGACCATGGGAACCACCACAACCGCAGTCAAGGAATGGGTATTGCCAGAGATACGGGAGTGCTCGAGGTTGCCAGAGTTGCCACTACCAATGGAACATCAAGTGTGGCAAACGCAAGCGTGAGCAAAGACGAAATTTCCAATGTCGTCATGCCAAACCAGGTTATTCACTACTAGGCTATTATTTCACCACATAAAATAATAAGATTTATGTTAAATTTCTACAAAAAATAAATGTTAACCTTTGCGTCAAATGGTACAAGAGCTACTTAGATTGCACAAACAACATTCATATAAGAATTAATTACGTAGAATATTAGCTCTATATTTTACACTTACACGAATTAACAATTCATCTAAAAAGCATACTAGTACACACATAAACAATTAATCGTTATGATTTGTAGTTAGATTAATTGAGATTCTAAATCATGGAATCATGATGGAAAGAGTTGCAAGACATTATTGCACATATGACTTTATGCACTCTCGAGATTAGTAAAATAACTTGATATAATTGGCAAATGCGACGAGGTTAAGTGTTGCTTAAAAAGTGAAAATCTATTTAAAGGATCTGTAAGTCATCTCGTTAAGTTATTGGCACAATATATTTCTTTAAAGAATTTTGCTTATGTTGGGTAAGATAGCCCAAATGGAAAATTCATGCCTTTCTTAACATGTTGTAAGAGATATACTCAATATTTCTTTATGGGGAGGAGAATCATCATTATAATGTAAGGTTACCTTAGGATAAAGTCTACCTTGGCTATGGAAGTTGTGAATTGCATGATGGTGTGATTGTCATTGCATCATTGGATATACATTTGAAAGGGTTGTTTGTGTTTGCTAGAATCTACATCTCTGGTTGAAAACATTGACAAACAAGATAAAAGGAAAGGTCGCGCTAGGCTACCCCCAAGCTAGTTGCAAGACCCTACTCCAAGGGGGTCATGGTTGTTGCTTTGAGAGGCTTAGACCGGCTTCGTAGCAAAAGGTCTATCCATAGGGATAGTCTCGGACAGTAGGAAATGTGGGTGCCATGGGGGGCTCTGGTCGTAAATCCTACATTTTTCCTAGAATCTGACGAGCCCCTTCGTGACCCAAGATGGGAACTTGGAACCCTAAATACTAGTTACAAGGGTGGAATCTTGGTGGGCAGAATACCCTCATAGAATTCTCTGTATCTCCTGTAGGGTTGGAAAGATGGAAATTGTAATAAGCTTCCAATATAATAAAGAAGTACTTTGTTTTATTCAAGGATTGTTTGAATTGTATGTGTATCCGTGAGATAAATTACATGAGGAATATGTGATTAATGGACTAATTAAGGAAGCTAGTTATATATATTCCAATAAATGTGTTGTAGATAATTAAAAAACTAAAGATGATTCTGTCACCAAAGGAAAGTGGGAGGCGTAACCCCCGATGGATAACGGTAGGGTGGTCCCGGTTAGCTGGGAGCTTTTCTAAATCAGCAATAGAAATAGGAAGACGATTAACTAGTTGTTAGGTAGAATTGACTTGCATTGTTTTAGGGGGTTGGAATGGGATTTTGCCTTATGGGCAAGAGGGTTGACACACCGCACTCCCCTTTGTCTCCTATTCTCTTTGAACCAAGTGGAATGGCAAGTCCTGCTTCAGATCAAGTATTCCTGCAAAAGTGGAAACTTGAAATTTCTAACGCTAGCTAGCTACTAGAAGACCCATCTGACTTTAAGATCCCAAAAATTCAGGTCGAGCCTAGTGGGTTCGGCCGTTGGAACATTTTTGTTGCAATGTAGACTCAGTGGGGTCTAAGTGACAAACCCCATGATGTTCCAAGGGAGCGTCGAGTAGCATCATTTGGAAAAACTACTGATAGACTACAAAAATGTGTGCCTTGGAATGAGAGTCTAGAGGGCACCTCACAGTTGGTATCAGAGCGCATGTTAGTATAGAATACAAAGTAAGCTTAAGAAAAAAATATTTTTTAAAAATACAGTCTAAGACATGTTTTCTTCTCTTTGTTAATGTATGTTTTTGAATTATAGCAGAATAACGATTCTTGATCTTCCGAGTAATGTTTATGTAAGCTATGCATTCATCCAATTTTACCTAGAGAATTTAGATGATGCAGGTACTAGATCAGTTGTACAACATCTCACCTCTATATCGTGAAAGACAATGGATGATTAGCGAAGGATACTGCTATATTGATGCAAGACATCTAGCTTATCTTCAGAATAATTTGAAAATTGTAAAATGAATGGAAGATCCTAAAGTTGTCAAGATCTATCTATTTTATGAAGCCAATGTAAACTCAACCCTTTGTACTAGAGGCAAGAAGATCAAACTAAACTAGTATATCTACGAGGAAGTTACGAAGATCCTTCCAGCTTGACAGAGTAAAAGTCATAGGTCGCTCTAGCCACTGCAACTACAAAAAGGACGGATTTCCTGAACTCTCTCAAAAATCTGGATTCCTAGATATCTACTCTCAAAATCCAAGTTACTTCATAAAGAATGTATCAGAGTATCATGGTTAGATTGTAGTAGGGAATGCTTTTCTGGAAGAAAATGAGATGAGCTTGTGAGCTATCTGAATAATGTATTTCTTTCCATTTGATTACCTTGTGAATCCATTGTAATAAAGATTGATTAATACTTTATCAATCGGAGAAATAATGGAACCTTATTTTCCCTTGGAACCTCTGAAATTGCAGTTTAATTTTAGCAATGGAAAAAGAGTTTTAATTGAAATTGTTTCAATAAATTAAGCAAGAAATTATTTGAGTATCAGACTCTAATATTAATGCTATATAAATTTCCTAAAGTTTGACTTAGAAATTGTTGAAAATTTCCCAGAATTTCGTACCCACAATAATTCCCAACGAAGCCCAAGAGAAAAGGAATCTTTTGAAGCAAGTCAAACCTCCAACGAGAAAGGCGAGAATGTGGAAGCTGATGTAGAAATTTGGATCAAATTCATGGAATATTATTTTATTTCTGTTGGAACTATCCCAACCATCCAAGCCATGATAGCTAAGCTAAAATTAATCGGCAAAGCTCGACTCTAGTGGAAACAGTGGTGTCGAGATCAAGGTGTCCCTGAATCATGTTAATTTAATGTGCACATGGGTGACTCCACAACGGGTGATTTTGTAAAATACATATTTAAATTAATGGACGTTTATAAGTTTAGAGTTCACTCGTATTAAATTAAGGTTAGGATAGAGTTTCAACCTATTTATTTATTTTGTAGCTGAAGACTACTAGGCATTCACTTTTTTCGGTTAAATTTTATTATTTTCTAACAATTGTGAATGCCTCAGTTGACATGTAGAGCAGGTGGCAGTGGCGTTGGGAAGCACTGGAGGGCGATAGCGTGTATTCAAAATACCTAGAAGTAATTATCATTTTTTATGGATGCACGTCTTATTATTAAAGGCATGGCACTAATATTTATTTAGGCGCGCTTATTTATTGAAGTGCTTGATAAATATTTATTATTTTGTATGCGCATGGACGCACGGTTTAAATATTTCATTATTGGACATTGTATTTGGGCACATCCCAACTCTTGGGCTGCCCAACCGCTTTATTCTTTATTTGGACAAAAGAAAACACAAAAGCTAAAGCATGCTTATTGTAAAATTGGGCTATTTTTTAGCTTTAAGATAAATAAATTTATAAATACATGCCTTGTGAAGCACTCACACTAGGCATTAGGGGAGATTGTACCCAATTTGTCTCTTTTCTTCATGTCGTGCAAGTCTATCTTCTTGCTTTTTGAGCTTAAGTAGAGTTCTTTTGTTTTTGGGGACCTTCCAGCGCTTGCTACGTACGCATACAACATCCGATTTGTGCACCAGTGGTATCAGAGCAAAGATCAAGGGCTTCCAATTGCTTATCATCTCGCGCGAAGGCAAAGCTCTTGGAACGAACAAGCTCTACAATCAGTCTCACGATGATCCGTCAATACCAGCGTGTTCCTGGCGGTGAAGAACCCCCTATTGTGTCGTCAAATCATAAAGGACCACTTCCAGACGGCGAAGGACCACTTCCCAAGCTCCTTTGCAAGTCGTTTCATACTCAGAGAAGAAGATAAGAAATTATCATTAAGTTTTAGCTTATAAGCTTAATAAAGCTTAATAAATCTTAAGCCCACTAATTTGCGGCGGCAGGACATCCTCACTGGCGACGATCGCGGCTAGTACATGCCACCGTCCTGATTGTCAAGTTAAATCCTATTAAGCTTTTCTAAAGCTTAAGGCTTCAAAGCTTTCTAAAGCTTCAAAAATTCAATCTTTAAATTCCTCCTTAGCGGGCGTTCATACCAAGCTTACCCCGAACTACCATCGAAAGCCTAAGCAAGCCCCTGTTCGTACCTGCACTCTGATAGAGATAGTTTCTAGCAAGCAAACTGATACACACAATATATTTTCCGCATGGAAGAAGGATTTCATCAATTACCATACCTACAAAAAGAAGAAAGATCGCAAAAAAAACCCTTTTTTTTTAAGCAAGCCTTGTAAACCCAACTTTGAGCTACGCTCATCCCACTAACAAGATTTCGAGTGTGTGAGGTTGTTTGAAATTTTCCAAGATGACCAATCAAAATATGAAAGATTTTATGGCCAAAGGTGATTTACCAAAACCAACGATGGAGCAAAAATTGGACCTAATTATGATGCGGCTTCAAGAGGAATGAAGAGCACATCAAACTTTGCAAGCTCAATTGGCCACTCTTCAACGATATACTGTCGATCAAGATGGGCTGCAACCCAAAGATGTTATATGATGTACGATCGATTTGACACTCGAAGCACAATCTATCAGAAAAGAAGCCACCAAGATAAGTAAAAGAAATTTCAAATTATGTACTTTTAATGGGCTACGTGATGGAAAGACTGTTTTTTATTTTATCAGTCAGTTTGATGATTATTTTCATGAAGAATAGTATGCCGAAAAAGACAAACTTAAGTGTGTCACTATAACCATTTAGTGGATAGATTATCGCTATGGTGGACTGTTGTCCGCAAAAGTATTGATTGTCCTACTACTTGGGAGGCTTTTCAAAAGAAATTTTTGTAGAATTTTCTTCCACCTCAATTCCTCGAAAAAGCAATAAAACAGTGGGATCTTCTGCAACAAAGAGATAGTGAGCCTATTTCACAATATACCGAGCGTTTCTGGAATGGCTTATTGCAACTTTGAATGCTCGAAGATGTACCTGAGGCGATCCACAAGCACAAGTTTATGCCTGGTCGACTTGGTCACTTTTATGAGGAGGTGAACATGTTCAAGCCAACCACTCTTGAGGATGCGATTTCTTTGGCTCATGATGCTGAAGACAAAATTCAAGGACGAGAGAAGCGACCACAACAATTCCCAACTAACGGTAACTTCAGTACAAGGCAATTCAATTCTAACTTTCAAATATTCAATCAAAATCACTTCGTTCAATCTTCTTTTCGTAAATCCTGGATAGGACCCCCTGCTTTACCATCAAACACAAATCCAAATCCTAAGCCATCTTTCCATCCAAATCCCAACATACCTAAACTTCCAACTGTTACCAATAATGTTTCCAAAGCCAAACCCATAGTCTGCTACAAGTGCCACCAACCTGAACATCTAATGGTGAATTGTCAATCCAAAAAGCTAAATGTTCACATCAACTACTTGGGAGTGACTAAAGATGAAGACCATGAAGAAATGTCCGATTTCACGAAAGACGATGATGATATCGATACTACTTCAGATACTTTACCAGGTATGCCAAATCCTCATTCTTTATTAGCAATGAAATGTCTTGTGCATGGTAAAGAAAAGATTGTTTTACATGATGATGGGAGCACAGACGATTTTATTTCTACAAAATTGGTCAATGAATTGAATTTACATACTGTTTCAACTCATTATTGCATCAAGGCTACATTTTTAGGTACTAGATACAATAGAACACAAGAAGTTCATGACTTAGAAATTAAAATTGGCAAATTATGTTGAGCACAAAAATTTCTTAGTTGTGCCTTTGAAATCTAGTGACATTATTTTAGGAATGCCTTGGCATCATAAATATAATCCTGATATAGATTATTACATACATTCAATGAAGTTTCATTCTAACGGAAAACAAATCACATTACATGGTACGCACACTTTAGATAATTTTCCATTGCTTAGTCACATATAGGCTAAACGTGCATTAAGAAAAGGTAGCAAATCCTACTTAATATGGCTGAATGAAATTGAAGCTAAGGAAAATCAGATGTGTTCCTAGACACACACAATTTCTTTTACAATTTAAAGATTGTTTTGTTATTGACTTACCACCTGGCTTACCACCTGCATGTTCTGAAGATCATAAAATAGACTTAATTCCAGGTTCTCAACCACCATGTAAAGCACCTTAACGACATAATCAAATTGAACAGAAAGAAATTCAAACCCAAGTTGAAGAATTGTTAACCCGAGGACTCATTAGGCCCAGTAATTCTCCTTTTGGTGCACCTATCCTATTAGTTAAAAAGAAAAATAACACCTATAGGATGTTCATTGATTATAGTGCCCTAAACAAGATCACTATCAAGAATAGATATCCAATCCCTAGGGTAGATGACCTCATGGATAAACTACAAGGGGCCACAATATTCAGCAAGATAGATCTTAAATCTGGATACAATCAAGTATGATTGGACACATCTCATATTTTCAAAACTGCATTTAGAATACAATTTGGACATTATGATTTCCTTGTTATGCCTTTTGGTCTAACTCTAATGCACCAGCCACATTCAGTCATATGATGAATCGCATATTTTTAAAGCATCAGTATTGTGTAATTGTTTTCTTTGATGACATATTGGTTTTCAGTAAGGATGAGAACGAGCATTATGAACATCTATCTTTGGTTTTCAAATTATTGAAAGAGAAGCAATTATATGCTAATCCTGAAAAGAGTGAATTTTTCCAAACCCACATTGAATAATTAGGACATATTGTTTCATCTAGCCGTATTGAAGTTGATCCCAAAAAAATAGAAGCAATTTTGAATTGGCTGATACCTAAAAATGTGCATGAATTACGTTCTTTCTTAGGTCTTGCTAGCTTTTACAGAAAATTTGCGAGAAATTTTTCATTGCTTGCATTGCCTTTGACAAAATTATTAAAGAAAGGTATTGTGTATCATTTGTCTAATAATCAACAAAAAACTTTTGATTTATTGAAACATGCCTTAACACATGCCCCTGTATTGCAACTACCTGACTTTAACAGACCATTCTTCCTAGTAGTCATCACTGATGCTAGTGGATATGGAATAGGAGCTATCCTTATGCAGGATTCACATCCCATAGCCTACTCTAGCTGCAGACTTAAACCATCTGAACTCAAGTATTCTACCTATGATAAGGAATTGCTAGCAGTAGTATAAGCTTTACGTCAATGGAAACACTATTTTGAATTCATGATCAAAACTTACCAACAAAGTATCAAACATCTCCTTAGTTAGCCACAAATCTCTAACCGTCATATTAAATGGACTGCTTTTATTCAAAGCTTTCACCCACTTATCCAATATCAACTATTGTTGTCGATGCTTGAGTAGAAGACCAACTATTCATAATATCTCTGTTATATCTTTTGATTCCCTTATCCCTATGAAAGATACCTATGACCAAGACCCTAGTTTTCAAGCTGATTAGAATAAATTAGTTGCAAATAATTGGATTCCAATAGATGTATTATCTTATACTGATGGATTTATGTTTTATGAGAAAAGGTTGTGTGTAACTGTTCCATTTTGATCATTTGTGTTGCACGAAATTTATTCTCCCCCATATCAAGGTCATAGAGGTATTATTTCTACTTTGTGTACATTGGTTGAAGCTTTTTATTGGCCACAAATGGAATATGATGTTTCTAACTTTGTATCTGAGTGTTTAATTTGTCAAAGAGTTAAGCGACATCATGGTAAGCAATATGGTTTATTAATGCCTTTACTGATTCCTGAACGACCATGGGAACATATTTCAATGGATTTTATTATTGGTTTGCCTAATACACAAGCTAATCATGACATGATTTGGACTATTGTAGATCGATTTAGCAAACAAGCATATTTCATTCCATGCAAGAAAACATTAACTACATCTCAAGTTGCACAATTGTTTTTTAAGACTGTTTTCACTAACCATGGTTTGCCAAAAGTTATTATTTCTGACCGTAATTCTAGATTTTGCAATAATTTTTGGACCACTTTGTTTTGCTAATTTAGGTACAAATATTGATTTCTCATCTGCATTTCATCCTGAAACAAATGGGCAAAGAGAAGCTACTAGCAGTACAATTTTAGATATTTTGTGTGCATACACAATTTCAAAACCACAAACGTGGGATACACACTTGCATTTACTTCAATTTGCATACAATAATACACCACATACAGCTACATAGAAAGCACATTTTCAAATAATTTATGGTCATAGATTGCCTACACCTGTTACATCATTGTCAAACAAAGTTAAAGCTATTGATGATATCACCAATATGCATGCTACTATTTTTGTTGAACTTAAAGACATGATTGCGAAAGCCCAGCAATCATACACAAAACAAGCTAATAAGAAAAGAAAAGCTATGAGTTTCAAAGCTGATGATTATGTTTGGTTATGCATTGAAAAGAGAGGATTACAAAGTGTTGAGAAACACCCTGTTGTTAAGTTAGCCCCTCGATTTTATGGACCTTTCAAAATCATTTACAAAATTAATGACAATGCATTTAAATTAGAACTTCCCCAACACTGGAAAATCCACAATACTTTTCATATTAGTTTGTTACGACCTTTTAGAGGCCAATTATTTGTTCACCCTATCTATGAAGTTTGAAGGGTCCTAGACCTTCAAACTTCATTTTCTATTTATGCCCCTTGAGGGAGTACAAAAGCACTAAGTCTCCTTGTTCAAAGTCGCGCTGCTTGACATGCTTGTCAAACCAGCTTTTGCGTCATGCTTTCTTGCATATGAGTGCATGGATATCTAGGAGGCGAGTTTTCGAGAGGCGCTCCAGTTCAATTAGACGTTTCGTCCATACTTCCTTCCCTTTCCATCTTTTATGAAGTGTGATCCTCAAGCTAGGAACGAAGAACTCTACAGGTAGAATTGCTTCAGTTCCGTAGGTCAATGTAAAAGGTGTGTGGCCTACACCCATCTCGTAGGCTGTGCAGTAAGCCCACAAGGCTACCATTAGCTTGTTATCCTAGTCACTGAGCGAAGCAGAGACCACCTTGGTCAGGATGTTTACTAGAATTTTATTGGTGGATTCCACCTGGCCGTTTGCCTAAGGGTAGTATGGCGAGGATTTCCGATGGATAATTAGAAAGGTGGATAGAAGATGCACGATCACTTCATTAATGAATTTTGTGCCTTGGTTGCTAACTAGTTCGATGGGGCAGCCGAATCGTTAGATTACATGCTTCCATAGGAACTTGGCAGTCATTCTTGCGTCATTCTTTCTCGTAGCCTGTGCTTCTGCCCATTTCATTAGATAGTCTATGGCTACAATGATATACCTCGCTTGAGAGTATTGTGTCGCAGGACTAACAGGTCCTATGAAGTCAATTCCCCACTTCTCGAAGGGTTGTTATGCAATTATCGGGGTTAGCTCCATTTGATCCTTGCAAATCGGGACCTTTGTCCATTGACACTTGTCGCAGTGCTTAACGAACTGTGTCGCATCGCGAAAAAGCGTGGGCCACCACAGTTGAGACTGCAACACCTTGCGGGCTGTTGTTTCTCCGCTAAAGTGTCCTCCAATGATTCTGTTGTGTGCTTCTGAGAGCACTTCGTGCATCTCGTACTCGCATATGCATCTGTGCAACAATCTGTCTTGCCCTAGCCTATATAGCTGACCTGCTATTGTGGGATAAGATCAAGAATCTCTATGACAAGAAAATTCCAACGAGTCAGATGTATTGGCTAAAGCAACTTATGGATCTGCACATGAAGGAGAATGTGACTATGTCTACTCACTTGAGCCAGTTTTATGCTATACTCAAGAACTTGACTTCATAGGACATCACTTTTGCAGAGGATGTCACTCCTCTTTTCTTGCTTGGTACTCTTAATGAGTCATGGGATGTATTCCGCACTGCATTATGTGCCTCTACTGCTACCTTGAAATTATCTGATGTTGAGAGTGCTCTTCTTCAGGAAGAGGTTAACCGTAAGAATTTGGATGCCTCTCGTGTGTCGCATGCTATGACAGTTAGAGGCAGGAATGATGGATATGGAAAGCATGGTGGTGGTAGTGGCCGTGGACGAGATTCTCAAAAATCCTGGTCTAAGTCTTGTGGGAAGTCCAGTGTTAAAATTGAAGAGATCGCAATGAAAGGCAATGAAAGGTGCAAAGATAAGGGAAAAGACAAAGTGCAGGATAAGTCTTCTGATCGTAGCATAGTGCCTGCAAAGTCCAATGTTAAAATTGAAGAGATCAATGTTATGCAGCCTGAGGATATTGATGATGATGATTATATCCTAGCCGCTTCTTCTAGTGCTTCGCAGATGACAAAGATACACTCTATGTATACACAGTGTTGGCTCTTGGACTCAGGTGCGTCCTTTCATGTGACACCTTGCCGAGAGTGGTTTCATTCATACCGTACTGTTTCGGGTTCTATGCGCTTGGGTGATGACAACTCTCTTGATATTGTGGGCATTGGTGATGTTAGGCTGCAGTTTCCTTTTGGCAGTAGTTTTGTTATGAAGGATGTACATCATGTACCTGCTTTGACATGCAGTCTCATGTCAGTTGGATAGCTTGATGACGTAGGATATCATGTATATTTTAAAGACTCTGCATGGAAGATCACTCGTGGCAAACTTGTGATTGTGAGAGGTGCCAAGGCTGGCAGCCTCTATCCCTTGATTGTATTAGCTTCTTCCCTTGATCATGTTTTGTCTGTGGGTTCTATCCCACATGTATCTCTTTGGCATGCCCGTTTGGGCCATATGTCTTTGAAGGGAATGAAAATGCTTTCTGGTTTGTAGTACTTACCACCCCTTTATTATGCATGTTTTGATTCATGTGAGCATTGTCTTTATGGCAAGCAGACTAGGTCTACGCATAAGAAGTCTAGTAGGCCACGCATGAGTGAGCCCCTGGCATTGGTACATTCGGATGTCTGTGGGCCCATGCCTTGTCAGCCTATAGAGGTGGTGCAAAGTATTTTGTTACGTTCATAGATGATTTTTCCCAAAAATTTTGGGCTTATCCCATTAAGTTGAAATCCGATGTCTTGGTTGTGTTTCAGAGATGGCTTGCATTGGTTGAGAACCAGTCTGGGTATAGGCTAAAATGCATATGGACAGATAATGGGGGTGAGTATGTCTCATGTGATTTTGAGCAGTTATGTGATGAGAGGGGTATTAAGCGTCAGTTGACCGTCCCCTACACCCCCCCAGAATGGTTTGGCTGAGCGGATGAATCAAAGCATCCACTAGCATGTACACAGTATCCTTAGCCATGCATGCCTACACAGAGCTTTTGGACTGAGGCAGTTAGTACAGTTGTGCATGTCATAAACAGATCACCTTCTAGTGGTTTGGATTTCCAGGTTGCAAAGGAGGTATGGACTAGAAAACCTCCCTCTTAAGCGCATCTCCGTGTCTTTGGATGTGAGGCATTTTGCCATGTGCCCAGGGACAAGAGAAGTAAGCTGAATCCTAAGAGTGTCAAATGCATTTTCCTTGGTTATGGGGATGCAGGCGAGATGGGTTACCGTCTCTGGGATCCGCAGGTGCAGAAAGTCATCCGCAGTCATGATGTAGTCTTCCATGAAGACAAAATGCATAGGCAGCCTAAGAGAGTTGTTGAGATCCGCAGGATCATATTTCAGGAGGAGCCGAGAGCTCCCGCACAGCCAGTTGGACACCCTACAACTGCAGCAGCAGATGCTCATGGTCAGGGCATTGGAGAGGCAGTTGGGCAGGCAGCAGAGCCTTCCGTGAGACGGTCTACTAGAGACAGACGTCCACCTGATAGATTTCAGCCCTCGATGCATTATGTCTTGGTTATAGATGCAAGAGATCCTTTCACTTATGATGAGGCTATACGCAGGGGTGACAGTCACTCCTGGGAGAGGGCTATGCAGTTTGAGATAGACTCCCTACATAAGAATGACACTTGGGATTTGGTTTCCTTGCCTACGAGCAAGAAGGCTTTGCCATGCAAGTGAGTGTACAAGCTGAAAAGTACCCCTAGACACCCCAAGCCGGCATACAAGTCTAGATTGGTAGCAAAGGGTTTTAAGCAGGAGCATGGTGTGGACTTTGATGAGGTCTTTTCTCCTGTGGTTAAGATGACCACCCTGTGCTTAGTCTTGGCTTTGGTTGCTCAGCTTGACTTGGATTTATACCAGATGGATGTCAAGGCGGCTTTCTTAAATGGGGACTTGCATGATGAGATTTATATGGAGCAGTCTAAGGGCTTTGTAGAACCTGGCAGGGAGCACCTAGTGTGCAAATTGAAGAAAAGTCTTTAGGGCTTGAAACAGGCACCTAGGGAGTGGTATCATAAGTTTGATGCCTTTATGCAGTCACAGGGCTACAGCCGGAGTGCTATGGATCTGTGTCTTTACACGAAGAAAGCCCATGATGGTTCTTTATTGATTTTGGTACTCTATGTGGATGATATGCTGATAGTAGGGAAAGCTCATGATGAGCTAGATGCTCTTAAGGCTCAGCTCAAGAAGAGCTTTGAGATGAAAGATCTAGGATAGGCCGCTCACATACTTGGTATGCGCACTAGATACGACAGGCATCAGGGACTCCTCTACTTGTCACAGAGGGAGTACATTCATAAAGTCCTTGAGTGCTTCCGCATGCAGGACGTAAAGCCTATTGGATGTCCATTGTCTTCTTATGTGAAGGTATCACAGGTTGATTGTCTGCAGACAGATGAGCAGAGGGCCGAGATGGCCAAGATTCCCTATGCATCCGCAGTGGGAAGTCTTATGTATGCCATGATAGCCACTCATCCAGATATTGCCTTTGCAGTTGGTGTTGTGGCACACTATATGGCTACACCTGGCAAGAAGCATTGGGATGTCGTGAAGGGTATCATGAGGTACCTAAAGGGCATATGCTATGGCAGCCAGGATACATGAATCATGGGATACACTGACTCTGATTATGCAGGACATGCAGATAGTAGGAAGTCCACTTCCGGCTATGTATTCACATATGCTGGAGGTGCTGTTTCTTGGATGTCTAGGGTCCAGAAATGCACGGCCCTTTCTACTACATAGGCCGAGTATATTACAGCCACCACTGAGGCTTGCAAGGAGGCCATTTGGTTGGGTTGTTTGGTTGTTGACCTTGGTATTGATGACATCCCTACATTGCATTCGGATTCTATGAGTGCTATTCAGTTAGCCAAGAATCCGATCTTCCATGCGAAGATTAAACACATTGAGGTGAGGTATCACTTCATACGTGGGGTCATTGAGGACAAGTCTGTTGATCTTGTCAAGATCTCAACTGACCAGAATCCTACAAATCTACTCATGAAAAGCCTCTCTACAGAGCGCTTTGACTTCCTCGGGAGGTTGATGGGCGTGGGATAAGATGACGTCTTTCCTCATCCTGTTGTATATGTGTACATGTGTACATGATTCGCCTTTAACTGGGAGGTTGTTGGGGGTAAAGGCACCTCCGCCTAGCCGCCCGTGTATTACTACACTGACAGCCACCGCCACTGCACACTGGAGGTGGCGGGCGCCTGTCCACTGTCACTTTATTCTTTATTCTTTTAGTGACAGTTTGAATAAAGGAAGTCCCGGTCACGCATTGTGACTGTTGGAGTTCCCATTTCTTGTCTCTCTCTTTCTTGCTCTTTCTCTCCCGCCATAGCTCTTGAGTCCAAGCTTCGATCCATCTCTCCCTTTCATCTACAATGCGCATTATCGTGACCAAACCTACTACAATTAGCACAAGGTCATGACCTGGGGTCTTGACACTCAGCTGGCAAGTGGTTCCTGCCACAGTACACGCATTGGACATGTGGTCATGTTGGTCATCTTGGCATTTCCTGCATCTTGACTATTTCCATTTTCATGTCAGCCTATTCATGGTGATAAAATGGTTGCAACTTCTTCCAGTTCAGACATCACGAGTTTGATGCAAATCAAACGTTTTGATAATCATGGATTTGACCTTTGGAAAGACCGTATGCAGGGCATATTGTTCCTAAAGGATTGTGAGGATGGTTTGCAGGAAGATAAACCCACATTAATGTCTAACGCAGATTGGGCCAAAGTAAACAAAAAGGCTATGGCTTACATTAAGATGGTGTCACTGATGACATCTTGACAAACATCAAGGGTTTAGATACAGGTTATGCAATATGGGAGAAGCTAAAAACTACTTGTGAGATCACCATACTTGTTAATCAAGTGCATTTAATGCGCAAGTTGGTGAATATGCGACTGGATGAGTCAAAGCCTGCAGCTAAGCACTTGAGTGTATTTACATGCATTTTAAATTAGCTCAAGGATGTAAATTTGGACTTTGATGATAACTTGAGGGCAATCTTTTTTATAATGACACTCCCTGGGAGACCTTGGTGGTTTCTCACAGCAATAGCCCCAATCTCTCATATGATTCAATCTTGAATGAAGAAATTAAACATATGTCTAGTGGAGAAGGCAACAACTCAACTTATAATGTAAGAGGCATGGCTGGAAAGAAAAATGTAAATGCAGGATAGAGAAACAGGAGCAAGAGCAAAGAAAAGGAAAAGAGTGACACTACTTGCTATCACCGTGGTCGGAAGGGCCACGGAATGGACGCCCGGATACGAGGACGAGGCACGCGGATGCGACCGGGGCGCGTTAAGACGCGTAAAAGTGAAAACGAGCGCGTTCACGCGCGGGACGGGTGCGTAAAAACACATAAAAAATAAAGAAAATTTAATAACGCCCAATCCGGACGTCAAAACGAAAGGACGTAAAAATAAAAAGTGGACAGGACGGCAGGCAGAAGACAGGAAAAATATACGACGGAGGTTCTGGGAGGGGGAAAGGGCGGTCGCGTGCAAAAAACACAAAAAATGAACCAAAAAACGCAATTAAAAATTAATATCAGAAAATCCGTGCATCGGAATGAGGTGCAGAAAAAAGGAAAACTGTGCAGAAAGACGTGCCCGACAATCCTATCACATCAAAACATAGTTTCGACTGAGATAAGATGCGTTCACATGGAAAAAACCCAAAAAACAAACCCGAAAATGGGATCGGAAATTAATATCGGACGAATCGTTCGCCGGAATGACACGTAAAAAAAAGGAAAAATGTCTGCAGGAAGGGGTGACATAGGGTTGGCATGTTAAACTGCAGTTCCGGTGGAAGTAGCAGGGGTTCACATGCGAAAAACACCAAAAATACACCCAAAAACTCATTTAAAAATTAATAAGTAAAAATCCAGAAGTCGAAAGAGGGGGGAGGAAAAAGGAAAAAGGTGAGGGAAGACACAGGGGACACGATGGTCAAATCAAATTGAAATTCCGATGCAAACAGGGCAGGTTCATATGGAAAAATATCAAAAAGACGCACGAAAAAGTTGTAAAAAAACCGAAAAATTAATTTTGGACAAACCATGTATCGGAATGACTCAGAGTAAAAAGGAAAAATGTCAGAGAAAAAGTGGTTGTCAGGGCTATGACATCAAATCACGGTTCTGAAGCAAGAAAAATGCATTCATATGGAAAACCGGCTAATAGGTGCAAAATGCTTCAAAAATGAATAACTCAAAAACCGTGCACCGAAATAGGGTAGGTAAAAAGGAAAAATGGCCAGTTCAAAGGAGAGAACAAGGCTATAAGGTTGGATTTGGACTTCGGTGAATGGAGGGTGCAGTCACATGGCAGGACCTCAAAATCAGGGAAGGAAGGAAAACTGCAAGGGAACAGCCCCAAGGGTGGGTGAAAAATGAACGGGTGGGTGGGAAGGGACCCCATCAGGGTAACAGCAAGGCATGGCAGACATGCATGAGCAAGTTGAGGCATATGCAGAAGGGTATGCAATGTAGACGCGCAGGGACGCATCCCCACACTTAAGACCTCAATGGATAGGGTTAACCGAGCAATAGGGACCTAGGACCACGCCACAGACCATCCACTAACGTCCCCACACTTAAAACATGACCGTCACGAAGAAACCAAAGTGGGAGGGTTAGAAAAACTTGGCCCATTTCGTCAAGAAGCAAGGTTGAGTGTCGATGGCACGTCCAGTGTTGTTGTCGGCTTCTGGAGGTACCAAGGCATCTTCGCTGTACACGTCCTTCATAGCAGGGACTACGCGGCAGCACCCAGGGAGGTAGCTGATGGAAGGAATCGCAGGAAATTTATCGATGATGAGGGATATTGCACTCAACTCATAGTCACTCAAGTGGAATGAAAGAACAGTCACTCGCCCCATGACTAATATCACTCAAGGAATAAGGATGGAAACCCATATCGCGTACCCGGTTGAGGAATCGACAAGGGGGAATGGTGCAGAAGGAGTATGCCAGAGTGCACAGTTGATGGTGCATTAGTGCGTCCAACCCGTCTGGCATAAGTGCAAGGAGGAAGGTAAGGGAGCCTTATAGTGCAATGTACAGAACAGGGTGGCGTGTCTTGTGATGACGACAAAGACCCATCCCGTGGGTGCATAGGGAAACGGAAACATACCTGACTCCAAGTGTCGTAACATCCCTCAATCTCACCTCTCGGTAATTGATTAAAGAAACTCCAGTCACACTCAGCCCACCCTCTGTCTCACTCTCTGTCGATAGATACAGGAGGGCAGCCTTTTCCTGAAACCCATTGATGTAATCCTCACGATCACTTGTGTAAAGATTGTATGCCTTGTGTGCATTTGATGGTGCAACTGTGCATCCCGCCCTGTGCCGGCATACAGTGCGAGAAGGAAGGCCAGAGAGCCTTACGGTGCAGTGCACAGAAACAAATTGTGCTTTGTGCATTGAGAAGCCCATCCCGTGGGTGCAACACTTCATTCACACTACTCACCTCTCATTTGATTTGAAGGGAAAAGACTGGTCTCTCGCCCCACCCTCTGTCTCACGCTCTGTTGATAATTATAGAGGGCAACCATACTGACTTCCCCATCCAGTTAGGATGAAAGCTCACGTCACTTGATTGTTTGTCGATGAAGATCGCGTTGTCAGTTGTTGAAGAGGCGTACCCAGGGAGGTAGCCATCAAATCGAACGTTGTGTTGGATATGAACATGTCGTCTGCGAGAGGACAGGTAGACACTCTGCAGAAAGACCCAGGAAAAAGCGTACCAAGGGAGGTAGCTTCGGAATTGGATTCTGGGGATATCAATTAATGAATCCACTTTCTGGACTGCTGGGTGTTGCCACCTTTTCCACAGCCAGCTTCCCGCCCAAGGGTGTGTGCCACCTTTTCTTGGAACGAGGCCTGCTATGACAGGGAATTGCTTCCTTTTCTCTCATAATAGATATGTTTTTCTTAAAAATTTTTTTCTTTTTAAAATATTTTTTCTTTGTTTTTCCCCTATTCTCGAGGGTGTTGCCACCTTTTCTTGAAGAATAGGTCGGCATGACAGGGACCTAAGTCCTTTTCTCCCATGACCGATATGTATATTTTTTTCTTTTTTCTTTTCTCTTCGAATTGAGCAAGGGAATAGTAGAAAGACCATTTGTCAGAACCCACCTCGCCACTGTCGCTGGTTGAAAATAGAGGATAAGAGATCAAGGCTGGAAGGGGGGTTTGAGGGGACAGAGGGTTGCGTCCACCTCATCAGGAGTGGCTGAAGAACGGCTATTAGAAATAGCATCATAAGAAGTACAGTGCCGCGCCAATGAGGAAAAAGATCAAGTGACCATAATTGTCAAGATCCCCAAGGAGGGAAGTACTTCTTCAGGTGATATCCATTGATCAGAAAGGGATCATCAGAGACATCAACGGTCTGCACTTGGACAGAGCCATTAGGGTTGACGGCAAGTACCTTATAGGGGCCCATCCACCGCTGTTGGAGCTTTCCAGGAAACTTGCCAAATCGTGAATCATAGGCTAGGACCAAATCACCTTCTTTGAACTCCTTGTGCTTGATGAAGCTATCATGGTAAGCCTTACGTCGAGCTTGCGTGGCTTCCATGCACTGTACAGCCATCCTACGAATTTCGTCCAAACATTCCAAGTGCAGGAGACGGCGTTGCAGTGAATCATCGTCCCCCAAACGCTCTTTGATAGCCACTCTCAAAGAGGGTAATTCCAGTTCAAAAGGAAAAACAGCTTCTGTACCATACACCAACTGGAAGGGTGTCTGTCCTGTTGCTACTTTATGGGAGGTTCTGTACGCCCAGAGGGCCTCTATAAGTCGATCGTCCCAATCACGACGATGTGCGGCAATTGTTCTTGTCAGAATCGAGCAGAGGATGCGATTGCTGACTTCGACTTGGCCGTTGGCTCTGGGGTAATAAGGAGTGGACTTGAGATGGCGGATCTTATACAACTCTGTCAATTCTTCCATGACTTTGTTGAGGAAATGAGTGCCTCTGTCACTTACCAGCTCTAAGGGACTGCCAAAATGGGTGATGATATTCTCGTACATGAACAGGGCCACGCTGTTACCATCATCCCACTTTAGAGCTTTAGCTTCACACCACTTTGTGACATAATCCGTACATACGAGGATGTATCTGTTCTGTTTCCTTCTGGTGGGAGGATCGATCGGACCTAGAAGTCAATGCCCCACTTCTCAAACGGCTTCAAAGGAAGGATAGGTTGCAGTGAAAAATCAGCCAAAAAACAAGTCATTTCAACACTCAACATATATTAATAAATTTATTCATCTTAAAGCTCAAAAATAGCCCAATTTTACAATAAGCATGCTTTAGCTTTTGTGTTTGCTTTCGTCCAAATAAAGAATAAAGTGGTTGGGCGGCCCAAGAGTCGGGATGTGCCCAAATACAATGTCCAAAAATGAAATATTTAAACCATGCGTCTATGCGCATAAAAAATAATAAATATTTGTCAAGCACTTCAATAAATAAGTGCATCTAAATAATTATTAGCGCCACGCCTTTAATAATAAGATGCGCATCCATCCAAAATGATAATTTTTTCTAGGTAATTTGAATACACGATATCACCCAGTGCTTCCCAACGCCATCGTCACCTGCTGTACACATCAACTGAAGCATTCACAATTGTTAGAAAATAATAAAATTAAACCGACAAAAGTGAATACCTAGCAGTCTTCAGCTACAAAATAAATAACTAGGTTGGAACTTTGTCCTAACCTTAATTTAATACGAGTGCACTCTAAACTCATAAACGTCCATTAATTTAAATATGTATTTTTTGAAATCACCCGCTATGGAGTCACCCACATGCACATTAAATTAACATGATGCCCGAAAAGGATAGGTGTCCCCGTCAACTTCTCACACAAGGAATCCTCCTTGTGTGCGAGCCCCGGCAAATAAATATAGTTTTATGGAATCCACTGCAAAACCTCACAGAATCCACCGTGGAATAAAAACTCACGAAAAATATGGGGGTCGATCATATGCACTCCTAGGGAAATGTAGGTCCGTAGTTTCTATTGATTCTAAGAGTATACCAATGACATTTTATGTATTATCGAACACTGAAAATGCAGGCACCGAATCGCTACTGCGTCATCGAACCTTTAAAAAGCAAGCTCACTGCAATGTCGATTATAAGTTGCAGTGTATCCACTTAGCCATTGGCAATGTCCACATAGTGGCGGATTTCAGCAAGGGCTACGCAACTCCCACTAGACCCACAATGCCACCGGTAAACACGCATTCAGTCAAGTCCAAGGAGGAGGGTTGTGATTTGTTACACCCTCCCAAGCCTCTATGCCAGCAACCTACTGAAACTAAGGTCAATGCCCATGAACACCAGTTAAGGTGGGTACCTAAACATTAGAACCTACCGCCAAAAAGCAATCGACCACGCCTTCGCAAGGCTAACAACACAACCTCAAAACCTAGGAGGCCAAAACAAAGCTATAAACACCGATGGGTGGTCAAGCCGCGATGGGTTCCTAAGACCCTGTTGCAAGCACAAGGTTATTATGAGGGTAATGCCTAGATATAGATCCTTAATTCTAAATCAGCCACCAGGAGCACCGAGCAAGTGCCACACTCACAAGTAACCATAACCCACCATACAACTGTCAAGGCCTAACACCGTAAAAGACTCGAGACACCAAGCATGTTGACCTGCAACAACTGATTATGTACATGAAGACGGTCGCGACCAGGTCTATTGGCCCAAACCTCAGCCTACTGTTCCCAAACCAATCCCACGCAACTCAATCAAGACTAAGGAGGCCGCATCCACAAGTAGTAACGCCCCATTTGCAGTCCAATCTCCAAGCCTGCTGGGCAAGCAACCCAACTGCAATCTCAGGAACAACCAAGTCCGCAACTATCTGCTGCCAAACTCTCTAGTTCTGTCAAACCTCAACCACCCATAGGTCTTAGACCCTCTTATGAGCAAAAATCATTCTTGTCACTGGCCGCGGATCTAGCCGAAGACATGGGGGATGACATCATTGCTTGCCTCAGATGCTTAGATGCCACATTTGTATCACTGGCTCTGAGCTACGATCGCTTGGACTTAAACCTATTGCAAGAACCCTTTGCGACAGAAGTTCATGCAATGCCTTGTTCATGGGACACACTGGAATTTTCATTCATCAAAGCACCCAACTTAGCTGCATAGTTGCTCCGCATTGAGATATCTATAGAGCAAGCCATCAAACAGCGGCTCATCACGTCATATGATAAGCGAGCCTCTTCTGTTATCATTGATCGAGAATTAGAAGAGTTAAAAAAGCTTGCTGAAACAAAATCCCCATTCTTATGGAGCTAGTACGCTCTTCGATTGCAATGGGAACTCAAGGGATGAAAAATAATGACCAACGCTGAGCAGCAACGCACCATTAAGACATCGAAATACGACCCAACTTATGTTGCTCCAACTTCGTATAGGGTGTTAACAACTATTTGTGACCAACCCCTAGAAGAGCACATCAAAGGACACCCTTACCTTGATCGCCTCCTGACAAAGGAAGAGTTACATATTGCTAGTCGCATCGACTCCGATGACGTCCTGACAGATGTCCTTACTTACATGACACACGTAGGTAGCCGACCCTTTGATCTGGACGGCAACGCTCAGTTGGAGTACAATCTAGACTTCTATGCTTGGCTCATGCGAAAGTAAACGCTCGGTCGAAAGCAGCCCTGGGCCTACTAACTTTCAATCCTAGAAAGGATTCTCCCCAAATCTGGAAGGGGAAGAGATAAGGTAAGGTGGGTGAGTCAAATCGAAACCAATCAAAATCAAGCAAACGCATAAACATGTAAGGAAAAACACACCACTGTGAAAACCTTAGTCGACATTTAAACGTAGGAAAAAAAGAAACACATTAATTTGCGAGTGGGGAAAAATGTCACGAAAATGTTGAATTAAAGGGTGGAAAAGTCTGAAAGGAAAGTTTGTGCTGGAGCTTAAATGTTTTCATTCAGCAAACATGAAGCCTTTCTTTTCAGCAAATAACTCTTTCGCAAACACTAATGGGAATGATGGTTCATGACAGGAACGAAAGATGTTGCGGCAAGATCATGCTCACTAACTCCCTTTCACGGAGAAAGAGAGAACGCAATACGGTATCAGCTTAGAAAACCGTGCTTATAGTCAGCTAAAATTCCGCAGCATTCACGACCTTGAGAAGGTGTTAGCCAAGGAGCAGGCCACAAGGAGAGTAGTGGAACAGTGTAACCTCTCCAAGTACCTAGAGAAGTTTGCGCAGGAACCTAACCACACAAAATGTGTGGAATTTCTGAGAACGTACAACCCCAACCAAGAATGCAAAATGGTGACTATGGGAAGAGGGGACAATGCTTAATAGGTGCAGATGCCATTAAACCAGGCCTTGGTGGAGAAGGAACTGGGGCTGGAACCTAAGGTGGAGCAAAAACGTAAGAGAGATGTGTATGATATGCTAAAGATGAAGAGGGAAGATGTTTTGACAAACGACGACATCAACATACAGGATATCCCCTATGCTGAGATCCACATGTAGGTAAAGTTGGTGCACTCACTTTTCTCCAACCAATGCTATAACTCCCTCATGCACCGAATCACTGTGCCTCTGCTGGAGAATGTGGCAGCCCACACCCTGGATGAGGTGGACTCTGGAATGGCTACTTGTGCAAGACGATAGACCAAGTAGCCAAAGCACTAGCCCTGGGCAGCAGACAAGTAGGCCGAGAATCCCCAGCCTCTAAACATACGGAGAGGAAGAAACCTTCCTTGAAAGCCTTCTTCATCGGGTATGGAAGTGTGTTGACGGCCATCATCCAAGAGGTTGTAAAAGAAGCCCAACAAGGAAATGAAGGAGTGGATGAGACCCCAGATAGGTCTCTGGCCCACCAAGGAAAAGAGCCATCGAGTGACACGACAGAAACTAAGATAGAGAAGGAGGAGCATGAGGCTCAATCCAGAAGAAAAAAACAAAGAACCCCACTAGAAAGACAGCTCAGAAGAAGAAACAAAATGGGGGCAAGAAAAAGGAAAAAGAAGATCTAGAGAGAGCCAAAAGGGAATCCCTAAGAGAGGCGACAGAGAGGAAAAAGAAGGAGAAGGAAGAAGCTGAAAAGCTGGCAGAAGAATCAAGGAAAATAGAGGAAGAGAGAGAAAGAAGAGTTGTGGAAAAGGAGGCGGAGTTGAGGAGACAGGAGGAGGAAGACATGGCCGAAGCAACTCGCCAGTCCATAGAACAACAAAGCCGACTCAATGGCCTAGGGCCTTTAAGTCCGCCTAGGAAGAACAGACACGGCTCAAGCGCTCACGTACCCAAAGTCATGCTGCCCATGGTCATCAAAGGTAAGGGTAAGGCTCCCATCCATCCCATCCCATCCCTCTTGGTGCCCGCCAGCGAAGCAACCATTGTCACCCCAAGCATCCCGGTCAGCACCGATGTGAACAGTTTTGTGGCCTAGATACAGTACTTTATCAATAAGGAACTTGCACAAGGAAAGAGAGGGGAGACTATGGCCACTGGGCAGAAAAGGCCAGCCACAGATGCCGAGTCTAGGCAAGATCCGAAACACCAAAAGATGGAAGCTTCGACCATCCCAATCCCTACTACTACGACACCACCAATAAACCACAACGAATATGTTGATGAATTGCTCTCTCAGTTAGAGAAGGCAAGGGAGGAAAGAAAGGTAGCAATGGCCAAGTTGGAAGCGGAAAAGAAGGCGGTGGTAGCCTTCCAACTCGAAAAGACAGAGCAAATGGCTACACAACAAAAGGAAATCCTTGACCTGAAATAGGAACTAAAAGCCAAAGAAGAAAAGGAGCAAAGCTAGTGGCAACAACTCGTAGATGAAAATCAAGAGCTAGAGAAAATGCAGAGACAGTATAAGCTTCTTATCATGCAACATGAGGATCTGGCACCAAAAATAGGTTGGATCGAGCTGGGCATGAAAGAGTTTACCGTAGGGGAAGAAGGAAGGAAGCGAGAAGAGGAACAATACCACAGAGAAATGGAGACCGTGACCGAAAGGTTGGGCCTTGAAAGAGAGGAGCAGGAGAGAATAAGCAGGGAATTGGAAGACCAGGAGCAAAGGCTCATGGTCTTGGTGCAAAGACAAGGAGAGGGTATGGACGAAATGAAAAAGAGAGCCGAAGAGTGGGCAGGCCAAAATGAACGAAGAGTGAAGACATTGGCACATCGCCTGGCTCTCATGGAAAAAGAGAAAGTCCTAGCAGAAGGCAGAGTAGAGGCAGTCCAAGTGGCTTTCAATACTCAACCCAACGAATCTTCCTGAATACCCTGATGGATGCCACTCACGCAGAGGAAGGGGAGTCCTTGGAGGTGGTAAAGAAGAAGCTAAGCATAGTGCACAGAGCTCTGCGAGCAGGGCTACATATGCCCCCCCAACCCATTGCAGTTGGGCTGAGCCTTGATGAACAACGTAGGTACTTGCACCATGCCCAAATGACATGCCAGCCAGTTTCCATGCAAAGCTCATAATCTGGGAGAGACAAGAAAAAGAGAACTAGCCCTTCAACTTCAGCTTCCTCATCCCCAATGCCTGCGCAGAGTCCTTCCCCCTAAAATAGTGGACAAGGTGATCAACATCGGAAGCCGTCTAAGCCAACAATGACTGAAAGAAAGAGAGAAGAATCCCACCCTTTGGGGCACCGAGGATGTGGAATACTGGCAAAATAATTTTTTTGAAGTGCCTCGGTCCGTGCCCGGATATGAGTGCCAGCCACTGTGGTAGAGATGCATCTGCGATGACAACTTGTTCACATGGATGGCTTTTTGTAATACCCTCCCTTCTGAGAGAAACAACCCCACCTACATGGTGCACCCTCATAGGGTAGGAGTAGACTTTGATGCAAACACCCATGGTGGCCATTACGACTTCCTCGTCATATATAACCCCTATACTACCACCTTAGCCCAAGCCCTCACCTTCACCTCCAATAGCCTAGATGCCACCATGACCCACTTTATTGCTGACTTCTCCTCCTGTCCAGATCCCACCTTCATTACCACTTGCAACTATCTTAGGCTATTAAAAATCCTACTTAGGCAGGACCCCACCCCGGTAGAATGTGGCCTCCCCCCACTCTTTTTTGACCCTAATGCCATTGATAGTTGCGCGATGATCCGCCTGATGATGTGAGCCAACCTCCTGCCTTCCTTCTGTCTCGCTATTCTTGAAGATATGAGTGACAACCAGTTCACCTGCTGCAGCCATCCATTCCTCTCCACCACCCCTCTCCAGGTCTGATTGAACCTTAAGAATTTCATGCAGAGCTGGAAATTTTGAGTCACTCCATTAAATCCCCTTCACCACCACCTTCTGAGGACGCTCGAACCATGTACCTCAGCAAGGCCCAAAAAAAAAAGCAAGCAGCCCGCGACATGTCCACACGTAAGTCATGGCATATGGCTCACAGTCACTGCACCTAGGGGTCCTCAAGTTTGGCACATCTGATGACCTCGGTCAGTTGGTCCCATTCCTAATCCCCTAGCCCTTTTTGCCTCCCCACTTCATGCTTAGGGCACCCCAAGGGTAGGACACACCTAAGGAGATAACACTCGCCTATGATTACACCTGTCACCCTAAGTTACACACACGGCACCTCCCTGTACACGAACAAGGTCCTCAAGTGTGGGACATCACCCAGGCTTACCTAGGGTTAGACCCAACTCCCTGTTCCACCAGCATGAACACCGAGCATCACACGGTGAGATAGACACTCCCCTTAGGTCGAGCACTTTCTCCTTCCAGGTACAACAAGATGCTACAAACTAGCAACTTCAAAGGCCCCCATCATCCACTTGATACACCTTTAATTCTCCATCCAAATCATTATCGAAGCTTCCCAATCAAATGAGTCCCCCAGCCCTAGCCCAGAATCCACCCTTCCACAACAGAGACCTCGAAGTGCCATGGGACTGGCACCCATCTCGGAGGGGGGTAATGTTAACCTCTAACCTCAGTTCAAGATGGCAGAAAAATAAAGCAAAAAGTGAATAAAGAACAAAAAAATAGCAAAGGCACAAAGGCGGCCCCTAAAAGCTAAGCTGAGGCAAAAATGCAATTTTAAATAGAACGCGCCTCAAAAAACTCTAAAAACTCTTGTAAAAGAGCGCCGGGCTCCCTCCTATGCTATTTGTAAAGGAATATACGGGTGTGGGCTTAAGGTATGAGGTAAGAAAAGGGAAATAGGAAAAAGGACCTTGCCACAAAGGTTGGTCATGTAAAAAAAGATGGGCGCCCATGAAATTTTAGAGCTTGTATATAAAGTTCAAAAAGTGAATGGAACCTCATTCTTTTCAGTGTGTGGTTAATAAGAGACCTCTCTTCTTCCCTTCTTCTCTTCTCCTTGCTTGTGTGTGTGCTCTTGAGAGAGGTAGTGTGAGAGTGTGAGGGAGTGAGTGTGTGGAAGTGAGGGATCAAGAGGGTGAAGCTCTTCACCATCTCCTCTTCTCTTATTCTATTCTTTTCTCTTCTCTTTTCTCACGCATGCATGGCTACGGTGGATGGAGCTTGATGGAGGGGGCTTGAGGATGCTTGAGCTAGCATCTAGGATCGTGGAGCTACCGGTGCGTGTGAAGAAGGAGGCAACTCATTTCGGCATCGAGGTAAGCTCACTACATTCGTAGGTTTGAAGGCACGTTCGCTATGTGAGAGATAGCCATTAGATCTCGCTTGGAATGCTTAAAACAATAAGCGGTCCTTGGGTCTTGGCAGTTGAGCGAGAGTTCTCACAGAACCACAGCAACCGGTCAAGGAATGGGTATTGCCAAAGATACGGGAGTGCCTAAGGTTGCTGGAGTTGCCACTACCAAAACGGAACATCGTGTGGCAAACACGAGCACGAGCAAAGATAAAATTCCTAATGTCGTTGTGCCAAACCAGGTTATTCACTACTAGGCTATTATTTTGCCACATAAAATAATAAGGTTTATGCCAAATTTCTACAAAAAATGAATATCAGTATTTGCATCAAACGGTACAAGAGCTACTTGTTAGATTTCACAAATAGCATCCATATAAAAATTAATTACATAAAATATTAGCTCTATATTTTACACTTACACAAATTGATAGTTCATCTAGAAAGCATACTAATATACGCATAAACAATTAATCGCTATGATTTGTAGTTAGATTAATTGAGATTCTAAATCATGGAATCATGATGAAAGAGATACAAGAGGTTATTGCACATATGACTTTATATGTACTTGAGATTAGTAAAATAACTCGATACCATTGTCAAACGTGACAAGATTAAGTGTCGCTTAAAAAGTGAGACTCTATTTAAAGGATCTGTAAGTCATTATTGGCACAATATATTTCTTTAAGGAATTTCACTTATATTGGGTAAGATAGCCTAAATGGAAAATTCATGCCTTGCTTAACATGTTGTAAGAGATGTACTCAATACTTCTTTATAGGGAGGAGAATCCTCATTATAATGAACCCTAAATACTAGTTACAAGGGTGGAATCTTGGTGGGAAAAATACCCTCGTGGAATTCTATGTATCTTCCTCAAGGTCGGAAAGATGAAAATTGTAATAAGCTTCCAATATAATAAAGAAGTTTGTTTTATTCAAGGATTGTTTGAATTGTATGCATGTCTGTGAGATAAATTACGTGAAGGAACATGTGATTTAACGGACTAATTAAGGAAGTTGGTTGTATATGTTCCAATAAATGTGTTGTAGGTAATTAAAAAACTCAAGATGATTTTTTTCACCAAAGGAAAGCGGGTGGGCATAACCCCTGACGGGTCCATCCAATGGTAGGATGGTCTTGGTTACCTAGGAGCTTTTCTAAATCAGCAATAGAAATAGGAAGACGATAGATTGACCAACTAGTCACTAGGTAGAATCGGCTTGCATTGTTTTAGGGGGTTGAAATGGCATTTTTCCATATGGACAAGAGGGTTGACATACCACACTCCCCTTCGTCTCCCATTCTCTTTGAACCAAGTGCAATAGCAAGTCAAATCGAGTAATCCTGTAGAAGTGGGAACTTAGAATTTCTGACGCTAACTAGCTACTAGAAGACCCATCTGACTTTAGGAACCCGGAAATTCATGTCAATACAAGTGGATTTGTCGGCCGGAACATTTCCATTGTGATGTAGACTCTGTGGGGTCTAAGTG